>NC_135660.1:48874305-49174305 GCF_964188315.1 Podarcis muralis
AAATTCTACATTTGTCTTAATATGCAGTTACATGTAGTCAGTTTACCCACCCGCAATGATTGGTAACACACACTGTAGACTCCAGTTGTTTTGCTCCTTTTGCTTTTAGTTGTGTACCTAAAATTAACATTTTAATAAATTCATAATTTATATTAGCTAAAGACAGCCTCTGAATTTTATAAGGTTTCCTGTTCAACCTTTTGCATAACCAGTTTTCCCAGTCATCATTCTGCTGCTTTTCTGCAATGGAACTACTTAGAAGCTGTAGCAAATGAATAGGAAAAGAGTTCAGCCCTGAAAAGTTTGATTATTGTTGATAACTCAGTCAGTACTTTTGAACATGTATTTTATGTTTCAGAGGAAACACAGCTGTCAAATTTCCAGTATCTTAATATGGAAAAGTTTCCCCAAAGTCTTGTAGCATTTCCTGTATTATGTACTTAAACGTGAAGCAAATGCTGGGATACAAAGAGACCAACTTAACTTTTATTCAAATATTCAAGCTATGACCAGGCAAGCAAGCTCTAACAAAGTGAACAGAGACTTATAGCACCTGCAAGACATGTTGAACACACCTGGTGTTATACCATCCCAGAGAGGTTTATATAACACTTTAGAGATCAGCATTAACTGTGGTGCCTTTTCATTACAGACTTGGTGCAAAATTACTGTGTTCTTTGACAACAATACAACCTGTTTCCTTCTCACTTTTTCATAGGAAATTACAAAGGGTCTCTGATAACTTAAAGTGCTTTCTTTCACCTCCCCCATGTGTACACTTGCTTCCAGTGTCTGCCATACCTGTATCCAGAGCTGGCCCAACGTTAGGCAGGGTGAGGCCACTGCTTCAAGTGGTAATAGCCTGCCAGGTGAAATGGCTATTGAGGCCATGCCTGCCCTGCCAGCCACACTATCTGTGCCACTACCAGTGGTGCCGATTTTGGGCAAGATCACTTCCATTTTGAGTGAGATCTTTCCCCAAAATCGGCACGATGGCAGTGCTGCTTCTCAACCAGCGGTGGGTGTGACAGATCACTTGGTGATAGCAGATGGCTGTACCACATACCAGATGCATATGCATTCCTTCTGGATTATGGTATGACATATGTTCGTAACACTTTCAGTAGCCAGATTTTAGTCAACGTGAGTCTCTGTGTTGCAAAGTTCACCATTCTGCCAGTTAACGCACTTGGACTTTCAAAAAAACTTTGGACACCTCACCAAAGACAAATTTATAGTGCTACCAGACTTGAAATACAGTGTATAATTCTGTTTTCCTCACCTCAGAAAAGATAAATTCAGAACAAACAAAAGAATGCACTTCTTCAGACAGCACTGTGGAATTCACTGCTACAACAGGCAGTGATGGCCATCAACCCGGGTGGCTTTAAAAGATGATTGGGTAAATTCATGAAGGGTAAGGCTATCAGTGGCTACTAGCCATGATAGCAATGTTCTGCCTCCACTGTCAGAGGCAGTACCCCTCTGAAAACCAGTTGCTAGTAATCGCAAGTGAGATGAGTGCTGTTGATCTCAGGTTCTTCTTGTGGCTTCAGTGCCCATGTGGTTGGCCAATGTGAAAACAGGAAGCTGAAACAGATGGGTCTTTGGCCTGATCCAGCCTGCTGCTAAGTTCTTAGCATTATAAAACTATCAGGCCTGAAGTTTGACAACCATCGAATACATTGTTAAATAAGCAGCCGAAACATAAGTAAAACAACAGACACTTATTACAAAGACCTATTTACCTAGCTGGGAAAGTGCATTGGAACCAATATGCTGTTGATTGCATCCAGAAAGTGAAGGTAATGTGTGCCTGCCATATCTCAACAGGAATGTTACTCCGCAGAACAGAATGGCCGCACTAACAGCCCTGCTCTGAGTTACTGCAGAGCAGGCTTATGAGATATTTGGAACTTGCCGCAGGAACCTTTTCTCAAACCACAGTGATGCCCATGGAAAACCCTTAAGCAAAATCTGAGTTCATCAGCATTCTCCCTCCCTGCGGTTTCCAGGAGCTGCTATTCAGAAACATACTGGGTACAACAGCAGAAGTAGAACATAGTCATCAGGATTAGCAGATATTGCTAGCCTTACCCTTCATGTATTTGTCTAAATGCACGTTAAAGGCATCCAAGTTTCAGAAAACCGTTTTCATGTCGGATTTGTAAACTGCACTGATGTGCAGAATGGTGCTGGCAAATTCTTAGTTAATGTTTGCTAATTCCGCATAGCATTATATGTATTTTTTTTATTTAAAAAAATCTACAATGCATGACTTCTACCTACAAAATCTCATAACACAAGAAACCAATTAGTCTCTGAAGTGCCAGAGCATTCTTTGTCTGTGATGGGAGCATTGTTTCCGTGTGCACAGATTCCAGTAGAAATAGGCATCTCAAGATGTCTGTTGCATTATCATGTTTTAATAGAAAACCTCGATGATAAAAGGATGCAAAGGTCAGCAAGTTCAAACATCCACAGCTGGCTATGTTCTTAAGGCAAGATCCTCAACACATTAACCTCCACAGATTAAGGCTGCAGTCCTAAACACCCTTGTAAGGGGTTGAGTCTCAATGCACAGAGTGGGACCTGCGTCCGGGTAAACATGCTTGGGATTTTGCAATAAGGAGTATAGCTGTGCTAAGATTTGGAAAGTACAGCAGCTGAAGCTTTGTCAAAGCTTGTTTGTTGCACTTATTAATATCAATAGGACCGCTGTAGAATAGATAGTTTCTGGTTACTGCTGGAATTTTTCTTAGTAAGAATGGATGAGCAGCCTACAATCTGGTTCCTAGTATTCCAGCAGAGGTGGCTTCTCCCATCCCCAAATCCTGCCAGAGGGGACAAAAGGACTGTCTTTGCCCTATGTGGAGTGGGAAGAGAAGGAAAAGGCAAAGCAACTATTTAGCTCCCAGTGTTCCAACTGAGGTGGCCTTTCCTCCCTCAACTGCCACCACAGGGCTTCTCAAGAACCCTCTTGTGGCAAGTTTCAGCACACCCATTTTGGGCTTGTCTTTGCTGTTTTTTTATATAGTTTTAATATTATTTTAATGTAAGCTGCTTTGTGAGGTTAGTTCAAAAAGCGGTTCTTAGTTATGTATAAATAGCAGCATGTCTGTGGAAGCCTCTGTATGAGACAACTCATTATTTGAAATATTAAGGAAATGCCTCTTGCATTAGCTAGCTCCATTACAAGCTAACATTTCTTGTGGTACAATAGGGTTTGAGCTTTGAATGTTAAGGTTCTTTCCCAGTGAAGGCCCACCCCTCTCATGCCAACATTAGAGAACACCAAAGCAACAACACATGGGCAATTATGTTTCTTTAAGTTTAAGTATTTGTGCATATGGCTTCTGACTCTGAGGGAGCAGAGAAGTGCCCACAGCATGCTCTGAAAAATTCAAGTGTGCTCACAGGCCCTAAAGATGGACAATCCTTGTTATATCCTATGTGTCCTATTGATAAGCTGTTGGAGCAGAGGAAAGGCAATTTTTTAATGCACTGTCTATAACTGGTCAGTGTATGTCATTAGTAATGTAGTAATATTTAAACAATGCCATTAACTAAATATAAAATTCGGAAAGAAATCCCCAGTACTTAGCTATACCCTTTTCAAGTGGGACTTAATTGGGAAGCTTAGTGAAAGATATTATTAACACGGGGAAGGGTGAACCAAGCCATTTTGCAAGCTGTTCATATTGTGTTGACTTTCACAGTGTTTGCTAATGATGGCTCAAACATTATGGCATTCTAATAGTAGTTACATATCTGAGCCTGCATTTTCAGAAGGTTGTTAAGGCCGCTTAAACTTCCATATACTTCCTGTTCAGCTTAACACACTGCAACACAATTTGGGTATTGAAAATCTGGGCCCATATTTCAATTGCCTAGTGCTTGGAAGCTGCTCCTATATTTGCACTTAATTCCTGTTTGATTCATCTGTAATGAATTATTCATGCATGCATGTGTGAATACTATATAGGAAGCATTTCATTAGTGAAACGGGACCTCTGAGATTGGGGTACATTCTGATATTTCTTCCTTGGGTATTTCTTTGATATGCCAAAGAAGGGATATCTCTGCTAAAATCTTAATCCAAATTTTTTGCATGGAGAACAGTTGTTAGGCAGCAGCCAGACACTGTCAGTTTTTTAAAAATGTTCTATTTCCCATTCTAGGTTAGATATTTACTGTTCGTACCCATGTTTCTCTGCTACTGTTTTATTTTAAAGCCGGTTTGTTTCAGAAATGCATATTGTCAAGTTCTAGATGGCATTTGTCAGCTTCCTTTTAATCCATAGCAGCACAATATGAGAGGGGTATAAGTGATACCTTCCTCTCTTTTTTTGCCTTCTCATGTAATAAGAAAAGTAGAATAACACTGTTTCATTTTTTTTATTTAAAAAACCCCAGCCTATTTGGTAGGGGCAATTTAGACTGCTATCCTCTATTCATTTGCTTAACTGGGAGAAACCCTATTGAGCTCAATAAGACTCACTTTTGAGTAGTTACAAATGGGATTATGCTACGAGTTTCTTTTACTTATTAATCTATGGGCACTTACAGACTGTCAAAATTTTCAAGTGGGATCACATTGCAGGCAATGACCAATTTAGGCATGTCCGAATGACATGCAATTGTGCACACGCATATGGCGCCGAACCTAGAACTAGTCCCAAAACATCATAAAGACGTCATGAAAGGGAGCAGAGTAGAGTCAGTGTGGGCTTATGCGCGTTCCACCAACATGCACTGGGCTCCGGAACAGAACTCTCACGCAAAACGAGGACTGTCTGTACTGGCAAACTCTGGATTGCACAATTACAGTTGGTTGGGAGACCTTGTGCAACAACTCTGCTTCCTCCAAAGAGCTGGTATTTAGCAGTAAGGAAAGTGACAGAGAAATTCATTAGAAAGTGTGGGATAACATTTGCTTGACGCAACATGGTCTTAACCAGCCCACAAATGAATAAGAGTTTAACTTTCCTTTCTTCTATTTTTTGAGAAGGGAGCACCTTCACTGTTTTAGTTAGTAGGCACTGGCTCATATTTTTGTTCCTTTGGGATCTCTACTTTTCCTTCTCCTTTGCTTATGGCAAAGTGGGGGTACTTTAAGAAGTGTAAAGCTTGTGAGAGTGGGAAAACATTGCTCCACTCACAGAGGTGCCTCCAATTATTTTTGGCAATTGTTCCCGCTCACTACCTGCAGTTTTCTGGAATGTCCCCAAAAGCGTATCTGGATATTTGGGGAAAGTTCAGGGGGATGCAGTGGCAAGGAGAGGTGGGATACTTTGGTTATGCAAACAACCTTACAACTTCCTGTTGGGTTAACAGTTTCCGCAACTGTTTTAACACACATTTTCTTCTGCAAATACACACCAAACTTGCCCCTCAAGTGCTCATATATGTCTGGACTTCAGCAAAGGAATTTAATTATTACATTTTGGATTACTAAATGCTTGTCATGCATATTCCTCCATGGAGAAAATATCCTAAGAAATAATTTGAAATAGCAAGGAAAAACATTGCAATCATCAGACTTAAAAAGTCAACTTTTAAAAGGTTTATTTGTTAATAGTAGCTCTCTATTACAGTAGTTTAAAGTGTGTGATACAATGGGCACATTCGCACAGAACACTAGTCATGTTTTAACTTTATGTGCACAAGCCTCAGGCTTGCATACTCTCCTCCCATGCAGCTATAATAAGAGGGAGGAAAAAGCCAGGTGCATTTTCAGCTTATTTTACTTTAGCCAGTTCCTGGGTTGTCATCATTTTCAACCATGATCCTGGTTGATACAAGACGAGAAACCAGAAATCAATTGAAGTGCTGCTGAATCCTCGTTTATTCTTCCTGGCCCCATGGGATGGGGGCAGAACAGGCAGGGGAGCACCAAAGAAGTCCGGGCTTTGCATAGGCTCAATTTGCTGTGGGCATAGCACTATGGTATGGCTTAGTCTTACGTGCAAATGCTGTCAATAGTACTTTGGGCATATTTGATCTATAAGTTGGCTGTTGGAGCGTCTAAAGAATTTTGTTAGGATTATTGATACTGAATCCTTAAAAATATAGTTTTTTGAATACCAGCCTGAATTTACAACTCTGAATTCTTTTGGTACACCAGAGAGGAAAGATCTGGTTATCTTTTTGAAACGTTCATAGCACATCTTGTAATATGTTTTGAATTTGGTTTGCCCAACTTTTGAGATTGAAATTTGGGACATATTTATCCATTCTTTGGCATTTGTATGACAGAAAAAGATAGTGAGCAGTCAAAGCAGGTAGTAGAATACAACGTTCCAATTTACTTTCTGATACCAAACTCATGACCCTGTTGCGTTGCACTTTACTTTCTTTAAAAAAGGAATCGGCTTCAGATTTTCTTTTGAGTCAGACTTTTAATATTGAGGAATTCTTCTTTGACTTGGTGTTTATGTATTTTCTTAGGTGAGTACACAGAACATTCACAGCGTGAGTTCTTGTTGGACTAGGACTTTGTGTACCACTTAGATCAAGTGGAAAACTTGACTGGCTTAGGTTAGTGGGGGGAAATACATTTTGCTTTTTTGTTCTTCATGTTTGAAGCCTTTAACCTCTATTTCCTGTTGGGCTAACAATGTTTTCCTCCATTTGCACAAAAGAACAAAGTTTAGCATTAAAAAATTATTTGTATAGGAACACATCCTCTTCCAAGTGAAGCCAGGTTCAAAAGCATTCTTGTGTCATGGTGGATCATCATTCAAGTGCTGTACTTTGTTATGCTTTTGCATTTGGAGACTCAAAGATCTCAAGTTATACTTACTTGTGTACCTAATGAATAAAGAACAATGAAAAAACCCTCCTGTCTCTGAGCTGCACAAGAAAATTGATGGTTGAGAATAATATAGCCTTGATGGAACATATTAGAGTGTTTCTGGTCACGTCTCCCTTGTTTTTCCTGGTATAATCTTGTCTTATCTAGTGCAGATACAGTGGTACCTCGGGTTACATACGCTTCAGGATACATACGCTTCAGGTTACACACTCCGCTAACCCAGAAATAGTGCTTCAGGTTAAGAACTTTGCTTCAGGATAAGAACAGAAATCGGGCTCTGGCGGCATGGCGGCAGCAGGAGGCCCCATTAGCTAAAGTGGTGCTTCAGGTTAAGAACAGTTTCAGGTTAAGAACGGACCTCTGGAACGAATTAAGTACTTAACCCGAGGTACTAACTGCATTTGATTTTATAGTAATAGTTGAAATGAACCATCATCTAGACATGCACATACCATCCTGTGTACAACCATGTTTTTTTCTGAAAGTGATACAGAAGGATTTGTTTCACAAGCTTCTTCACAGGGCTGCAGGGCTATTCTCTCTTCCCACCTCCTAAAAATACCCCTTTAAATCAAACCTCTCACACCAAATCTCCACACTAATTCTTAAACTTGCGAAAGTGCAAGGGAAGTTTGTAGGCAAGAAAGAACATCAATAAAAAATGAATAAAATGGATTCCTGCTGGATCTTGCCAAGGGCCATGTGGTACAATTTGCAATTTCTGTTATGATAGCAATATCCCTCCCCTGCTGTTTGCTTTCCTTCCAAAAACTGCCATGCAGTTTCTGGGCATGGAGGTCATATTTACCTATCAATACCCATTTATATGTCTACTATAAATTTGTGCAATCCCACTTTTTAAAAAAGAATCTCAGTCCATGACAATGACCACATATTGTGCCATGTTTTCCTACCTCTGTGAGAAAATCTCTGGGAAGTCATGCATGTGCCTATGGTGACCAAGAGATTAAGATCTATCCACTTCCATTAATGTGGTTCCAACTACCACTTGAAGATGGCTATCACAATATTTGTTTAGCGCATTAAAACCAAAAGAAGGTTTTTCAAATATTTCCAACTTCTGTAGTTGTAAACATCTCACTGTTAATGTTTCTTTAAAGTGTGCATATTTTATGGGTATTTTCCGGAGAATAAAGAACTGTCCTACATATTTAACCACCTAGGACAGGGTTGGGGGTGTTTTTAGCCCAAATACTACATTCCATCATGGCAGTGGTTCCCAATTAGCTAAATACTACAGACCCCCTGTTTCTCAAAAGCCAAGACATGGACCTCCTACTCTTGATATCTCTGTGGTGGTTTTGTTATGTGAATGATGCCACCGTACCCTCCAACATGTCCAAACACAAAACCAGGATATGCCTCTTCTTGCACAAGTCACGTGACCCATGAGACATTATGGCACCCCAAAATGAATGTTTTTGGGTGCCAAGATCTCAGGCATTTTTGGGCACCATGCTGTCATATGAGAACATGCCACCGAAACGGGGGGTGTGCCACATACCCCCTGAGTGGGTTGTTCATATCCCCTGGGGTCCACAGACCACCAATTGCAAATCAGTGCATCATGAGCATCAATAATTGATCAGTGCATCAAGAATTTATGCTTTTGAATTATGGTGCTGGAGGAGACTCTTGAGAGTCCCATGTACTGCAAGAAGATCAAACGTATCCATTCTTAAGGAAATCAGCCCTGAGTGCTCACTGGAAGGACAGATCGTGAAGCTGAGGCTCCAATACTTTGGCCACCTCATGAGAAGAGAAGACTCCCTGGAAAAGACCCTGATGTTGGGAAAGATGGAGGGCACAAGGAGAAGAGGACGAGATGGTTGGACAGTGTTCTCGAAGCTACCAGCATGAGTCTGACCAAACTGCGGGAGGCAGTGGAAAACAGGAGTGCCTGGCGTGCTCTAGTCCATGGGGTCACGAAGAGTCGGACACGACTAAATGACTAAACAACAAAGCATCATGAGCAGCCTTCCAAGGTCTGCATGCCAATGGTGTGCAGGACCAGAGGCAAGTGGACAGAGCAATGGATGTGGCTCTTTCTTTGTACAGTAGTCAACATTCCAGCAACGCAAAAGCCAGAGGCTTTTAAACATCCACAACTGGAGGGAACAGGACCAGTGAAGGACTTGAGATGCCTCAAGGGCTGCATGTGATTCCCCAGGTCTGAATTTATCCACTCATGTTGTAAGGTTTGATATAAAGGAACTTGATTCTGCTGAAGCGAAGTAGCATTCAGTCAGGTCACTACCTGGATGGAACACATCTTGGAATCCTATATTCCCGTCCTTGAGTTTCGTAATGGAAGGAAGTAAGGATATAAATCAAACAAACAGGCATGGCAGTAAAACCAGGTTTATCTCCAAATATATACAACACAGAGCTGTAGACAATCCTGGCTCTATGATGAACCTATATGAAATTGAAAAATACATGTTTCCAAATTGCAGTTTAGAAAGTATATCTCTGGCTTAGTAATACTAAGCTTCCTTTAAAAACTGTTAGAAAATAGACCCAACATAGTATTTTGACTTTTGCACCTTCTATTATTTTTGTATCATATGAAAATCCAGTGTTTTTAAAAGATCTCTGAAGATTAAATGTGCCCTCTTTTTACCTATGTCACATTTATGTATGGATACAAAATAAGCACTAGTATCCAGAATTGTTGACCCTTGAGATCTAATATTGACCTCAGTCAGTATTAACTTTTCAGATCGATAAATGCTGTTATTGACCTCAAAGGAAGTCAATACTGCTTGTTAATTTGCGAAGTATAACTGCAACAAAATGCTACACATTTTGTTCTTCATTATCACCCTATTTATATCTGTTTTTAACATCATCTTTTTCACCACCTAGAAAGTGTAATGTCGAAACATTTCAATTCCAGTTACAATAAGGGTTGAAGAGAGATTTGTATTGCATAATATGGAACAAGAGAAGAGAAGAACATGTTTCCCCTAGCATGAAAATAATACCAGTTCTATAGCACTGTGGTGTTTTCCCATTTTAAGGGGAGTTCAGTTACTTTTTCTCTGATACAATTTAGAACAAAGTATATTTCAGCTGCCAAAACACACACTTCTTCATAAAACTATAATGGATGAGTGAGCTAATCCTGAACTAACTGGAAACAATTCTTTAAATCATTATTGAACAGTAGATTTTTATCTGTTTAGATAACAATGGCAGGTGTGTAAATGAAGATGTTACTATACAGAAGTTTGAAGGGAATGTTGTGATTCAAATTGTATTTAATTGCAATATCTTAGGTTGGTTTTAGTGCTCTGTCTAGTTTTGTTACATGCAAACATAAATGTTAAATCATGCATGTCTTGATGTATGTTAAATTTTATTCCAGTATTCAAATGCCCAAACAACATTATTTCACATTTATCAGTTTGCTATTTCAATTCTAAATTCTGATAAATGATTTATAGGCTGATACTAAAGTCAGCTACTTGGAAGCAAATGCTGTCAATTTCAGTGAGAGTTGTTTTCAAAAGTGCTAATTTCTAGATAGATATAATCTTAATCCCACTTCCTGTTTGATAGACTCTAACTGGCACACAAGACAAACAAAAATGATTCCACTTTATAAAGTAATAAACTTGTGTGAAGGGTCTTGGGGGAACAGACTTTGCTTTTATACAATCTTCCTTTCATCTGTTAACATGACACTAAGAAAGCTCAAACATTGTGTTGTTAAATTCCACCATGTAGGTTGGTTTTTCATAGCTACTGATTTCTTACACCAACCTCTTTAGCGAACAAGCAGATGCAAAAGGCAGGAAATGATTATTACTCTTGGACCGGGCTGAGAAAGGGGAGCAAGCTCATCCCTACCCATTAGTTCCAGACACTTTACAGAAGCCAAACAAGGGTAATCTTAGAAGGCCTGGTACCAAATTCTGCTTCTCCATACTCCTGCCCAGCTTTCTGCTTGGCACATTTGACAAGCTGGGATGGAGAGTTGGGTGAGGTCAGAAACTGGAATGCTTAATGAAGTGGGGAGTGGGAGAATCATCACTAGGGTTTTAGCTCTGTAATTCTTCAACTTTTTTGGCTGATTGAACACTCGCTAACATCTTATCCCAGCTTGCTTGCTGTATTGCCACTCCCTCCATGGACATTGTATTCGTATTGTGAAAAAGTACCTGGTGGCCTTAGAACTGATTTTGGTGTCTATAAAATACAGGACATCCAACTACTATCTCTATGCTGGATGCGATAAATGTAGAAACCAGTTGTGATCAAGACTGCCTAGTCGTCTTTATGGCCCATCAATAATATTGTACTGCAATGGCAGCAAATAAGGTACAGTAGACACCTAAATTTCTAGGCTTCCATATTTTGTCATAGGGAAATTTTGGTTTAACTTTTATGGGGTTGACTATATAAATGCAGATGAAAAACAAAGGATGGTAAAGCAAAGCATTTCCTGTTGATGAACAGGTTTCTTCTTTTGAAGGTCACTTAGTCCAAGAAGGAAGGAAAAATATACCTTTAACAACAATCATCCCCACCCGCAGTCTCTTCATGCTAAGTTGAACAATCTATTCAACTTTTCGAGATAGAGGAGCAAAGCTACACGGCTTCCATTACACTTTCTATATCTTAAAGTGATTGAAATAATTTGTTTTCAGTCTGAAACTAATTAGCATTCAAGGTCAGGCTTACACCGCTTTAATTTATTGCTTAAGTACATTTGTACTTTTCATTGCTGCTTCAAGAAGATCCTTGTTGGAATTGTAGGTTTGTATTCTATTTCACCAAGAGTAGCTGGCTTTATAAAGGTGTTGGTTTGCTTGCTTTATAGGTCAGGTATTTATGTTGACAGCAATGGTACTGGAAAGGATGACATGCTTCAGAGACTTTTGAAATTACTTCAGAATTTAGATTATTAGTGGCACTTTTGCCTTTGCATTCCTTCTTGAGGGAAAAATCCAGTCAATTAATTTTCTCAAAGATGTGAATAATAAAACATGGATGTGAAGTTTCACTGAACTAGAAATGAGCAGTACCTTTTGGGTCATAGTTTATAATGTGCAATTTAGTACTCTCTTCCTTCTTCTGCACTGGGAGATTAGTGAAAAATAAGCTGTGTAAATTAAGTTTATTGCAACATTATCTTCAGATGTACAGCAGTGAAGATTATATTGAGTGATAGCAGTTGAGTGGATTTTGTATAAAAAGAATTATCACATAAAACCACATTCTGAATAAAAATATTGCTCAGAGTTCCTCTTATATCATTTTATTAAAAGTTCTAGTCAAACACATTGCAAGAGTTTGGGAAAAGGAGCCATACTTAAGATAAATACAATCTATTAGCTAATGGGAATCCTACCACCATCCTGTGCAGATCTTGTACCTTGTGTGCTTACAATGGTCTGATATAGTTGACTCCTATGCTGCTTAAAAGCTCCGCATTCACGTTTGCGAAGAAAGGACCCAAACTGGCAACCATGTCACCTGCATTCACATGGAACACAACATCCTTTGATTCAGCGATACATGTCTAAGCAGAATGGAGCCCAAGTGAATGGTGCTCCAGAGGAGTTTGCTACCGTTTTGTTATCTCTCCACTAATCCTAGTTTGCTATGTCTTATAAACCAACTGTGGTTTAAAACAAACTGGTTGGCCTCAGAGTAAGCCAACTTCAAGCTGTGGTAATGAAGCTGGCTTGATATCAGCTTCATGACGCAACAAGCGAGTGAGAAGTGGGATTTGGAAGTGTGAAATCAATTTTTTCTTCCAGCTACATGGGGTGAGGGGTGGGGAGCACATGTACAAGCAAAGCCTCAGGCTGACCTTCCTGCTCTTGCACATAGTGCTAGGCCTCTTATGTGCTAACTAAACGAGTCAGGAAGTCCATGGCTATTGTCTAGTCTAGCTGTTGAAGCTGTACAGCAGGCATAGGCAAACTCGGCCCTCCAGATGTTTTGGGACTTCAACTCCCATCATCCCTAGCTAACAGGGCCAGTGGTCAGGGATGATGGGAGTTGTAGTCCCAAAACATCTGGAGGGCCATGTTTGCTTATGCCTGCTCTACAGAATAAGGAATCAATTGATACAATCCAGAGCAGGAATTAAAAGTGGCATGCCTCTTGAATTTGGGCTGTTTCTAGTTCCCAAATTCAGTTCCTAAGGCTTTTTCTCCCACGGCAGCTACAGGTTCATGTTCAAATATTAACTATAATATATATATATATATATATATATATCTCATGCAAATCTTATTTACAGCATTTGTACGCCACCCAATAGAGACTGTGTAGGGCAGTGGTTACAGTGTCCGACTAGGACTGGACTGAAATGTCCATTCACCTGTGAAGCTCACAGAGTGACCTTGGTCCATTCCCCAACTCTCTGCCTGACCTACCTCACAGGGCTGTTGTGAAGTTAAAATGTAGGGGAAAGCCCTGTATCTTCTCTTGAGCTCTTTTGAGGCAAGGCAGGATATATGTTAACTAAATATATTGACTTACTATGAAACATGAAAACTCAACTACAATAAAGGAGATCATTTTTTAAAAAAACCTTTAAAAATCATCATCATCAGTTAAAACAGCATAAGACTATAGGAAGTGTTACTAAAAGCAGGTGTAAAATTGAGTGGATTGTTGTCTTCTTGCTTTGTTCTCATTGACACAGTAAAAGCCATTTAACTTCAGTGCAATGTGCTACTTAAATGACATTAATCAGTTGCGACCCTCGTGACCTTCCCTGACTTGAAAACTCGGAGGGACGAAAGAAAAGTGAGCCTAAGCTTCCTTATATGGAGCTTCTATCCTAGTAGCAGCAGCCCTCCAGGTTTTCAGATAGGATCATTTCCCACCCCCTACACGGAGATTTGAGAAATTGACCCTGGGACCTTGTGGATGTAAGGCATGTGCTTGAACACTGAGTGGACCTGACACTAAAGTTGGCATGTGAAATACTTCTGTGTCAAATCACTTAGATATTTTAACAACTAATTTGAAGGGGGGGGGGAGTTCTTTTGATGAAGGTGGGAGGAATGGTTGAATTGTTTTGATTAATAATTTGGATGGAAATTGCCATTCTCTGGGGGTGGGAGAAATCAGGAAATTAGTCAGGTATTCATTGATCAAAGAGCTGCTGGTGAGGAAGGTGAAGAATGGATGAACTAATACAACTTGATTAAATTGTTTTTCTTTGCATAAGCTATGAATGTCCTCGTGGTGGAAAAATAATAATAAAAAGAGTGAACATAAGTGTGGCTAGGGGTTGGCAGCTCCTGAAGTCTCTTCCTAGGGGGTCGGCTGTGATTGCTCCAAAATCTTTGCAGAAGTTCATGGGGAACCTCTTCCAAGTTGTCCTTTTTGTAAACTAAAATGCTCAATTCTTTACTAGTTTTTTTGATAAGGAAGTTGCTCCTTCTCTGGAATCACTTTGATTTGCTTTACTGTTTCTTTTCCATCTTTATTAACATCTTTTAAAGATTGGAATACTAGGCATAATGTATGCAATGTACATATTGGTCACTCCTACCTTCAGTTACCTATCATTTGGAAGACCAGCCCTAGTCCATATCATCTGAGTTTCTTTAGCTGCCTTTCAAGAGCTATATTGGCCCAATTCACACGACCATCTAAATTAGTGATGCATGATCTTTGCTTATTCTAATATGAATCAAACTGATCAGCACCTGGACTGATGTATGAATAGGAATTTAGTTATCCAACAGTATATCAACATAGTTTTTAAAGTGCATATTTTAAAAGAAATGATGTCCAGAAATCCAAATGTTGCAAATAAAATCACATATTTAATTATGGCTTAAAATGTGATTAATGTGGAAGTGGGATGGAATGGATTTATGAGTGAATAAGAATGAAAAGAATGAAGACCAAAAATATTGACTTACCTCTTAACTAGCTATGTGCTACTACTTGAAAGGGCTGATTGTGTGGATCTCTGCTGTGGAGAGCAGCCACTTTTGGGCACAGGAGTCTATTTCCAGCATGGATTAAAATAGCTATATATTTGTGTGTTTGCAGTGGTATGCCATAAGTTGAATACAGCTTGTGTGGCGATTTTACAATGCTGGCTCATTTTGAAGCCAAAATGACATGAAATGAATTTTGATCTGTTGCTATGTGACCAATTGCCATGTGAATTTACAGTTCATCAAAAGTTTTTCTGACAATTCAAGTATAGAATGTTTATTGGATCATATTGGTCTAGGTGCCTGGTGACACATCTTCAAATAATCTTAAAACGTTAGTGAGGCGAGATTATTCTCTCTCTCTCTCTCTCTCTCACACACACACACACACACTTAAAGTTTTATATAATGATGAAGAATGACTTCAACCCAAACTTGTCTTGAATTATTAGAAAGATATTTATTCAGCTGATGCATATGCAATACAAGGAAAGCAACTCATTTAGATATAAGTATGCAGTCTTTCTTATCAGTTCCCATATTACAATGTATTTTTAAAATAAAAAAATTAATTGATGCATTCTATGGTAAATTTGCATAACCCCAAAATTCTGATAGCTATTATTATAATAATGCTAAATATATTTTAATGATTTTGTATTTATTCATCATCTCTCCTTTTGACTATCTCAGTGTTATTCTGGCTGGGTTCACACATAAGGTGAAACTGTGGTTTTGTTAACAATAGTTAAGAATCCACACCATAGTTTTTTTAAAAAAGTTTTATTATTTTTTTCAGAATAAACAGCAAAACCATGCCATTGCTGGTGGTACTCACAAACAGAGTAACCTTATATAGATTTTGACACAATTAGAAAGTTGACGTTTTAGCTAGACTCTTGGGATGTCCTTCGAGCATCTGTTGATATGAATCGGCTGCTTGAGTTAGAAGCTATCATAGTAGAATTTTAGATTCTACATTCCCATTCTTTCAAAGCCTATGCTTCCCTTTATTCATAAATCCATTAAGGCGTCTCTGCCATTTGTTGAGCCACTGATCAAATATGAAGATAAGGAGGGATATAGGAATTTGGGCAGAAGGTTCATTTTAATGGCTGCCACGCAACCCAGCCAACTTAAATGTCTCTAGCTTAATAGCTCTATTCTTACGAGACAATGAATGTGGCCGAAGTTACTTTTTTTCCCAGCTGGCCCAAGTCATACCCCCAGGTTTAGAAACCTTCCATGGCAGGAACACCAGGTCAGTGTTAGGAAACAACCAGTGCTGCTCTGCAGCTGGGAGATACACAGTAGCATGATAACCAAGTTTAGAGCAGTCCACATCTAACCTTTTCAAAGTATGAAACTGCTGTAGTCTGTTTCTGTGGAACTGTGTCCATCCTTGGTTCACTCAGAATCAGTCAAAGATAGCAAAGACGTTCATCTTGTGCTTAATCTGCTGGACACACCTGCTTTTAATTACGTACACTGTGAGTTTCCAGATGTACCATAGGCTAACATTGTTTTGAGCTTCTGCTTCTACAGTTGTACCTCGGGTTACATACGCTTCAAGTTACATACGCTTCAGGTTACACACTCCGCTAACCCAGAAATAGTGCTTCAGGTTAAGAACTTTGCTTCAGGATAAGAACAGAAATTGGGCTCTGGCGGCGCGGCGGCAGCAGGAGGCCCCATTAGCTAAAGTGGTGCTTCAGGTTAAGAACAGTTTCAGGTTAAGAACAGACCTCTGGAACGAATTTAGCACTTAACCCGAGGTACCACTGTATCTGCCATCTGCTCATCACTCAATTTTTGTAGGCCCATTCTATCTCCACGGTGCCACAGCTTTGTGAGGCAGGTAACAGGCTCTAACTATGACTTTTTTGTGGTCTGTGAACTCAAATATAAGAGCAAACCACAGTTAGCATGCTACAGTTTGCAACCCAGTTTCAAACTGGTATCACATCCTAGTTTGCTGACCTCAGACAAATCATGGCTTGTAAGCAATTAACATTAACATACATAATGGGCTCATACATTCACATGAAACCATATTCTGTTTTACAGCTGATCCCCCAGCACTTGTGTGATCCTGGTATTTAAATCCTGACCACTCAAACCCAGCTCTAGCTGTCTGTCCACAGGATCTCAATGGACTCTTAAGTTTTGTCTCAGTTTACATGTTTGTTTCATTGGGATTTCTGCCTTTTGAACTTGTTTAAAAATTATCTTGAGATTCGCATAGTTGTTTCTATCTCTCAGGCTTGCTGCTGATGGTGGAGTACAATCTTCATTTGTTGATTTAAAATTATGTTCTTGGTGATCTTTAATTGTGCTGTCTTGTACAGGGGATTTTATATCCAAGTTTCATCACTATAAGCAGGAGGTTCACAGGTGAAATTTCCCACAAAACGCCCGCAGAGAGAAATGATATGTGTACAGTAACTCCTTTGAAACTGATACAATGTGAAGTCGAGAAGGGTTCAGAAATCTGCAACTTAACACTCGCTCTCACTGTAGATAAATAGCACATTGCTGTGGTCTTTCCTAAATCTCCAACAACGCCTCCAGGAATAAAGTCAAGTGGCTGCAGACTTCCATTTTTTTCAGATTGATTATATTGAAAGAGCCCATTAGGAACTGATTTAAGCTAGCTTGGATGAGCGGAGTCTTAGTTTCAGCTCTTAAGGCTTTGGCTACTAAAAGTTCACTCTGTCCTGAGCATATACCAGCTCCACAGGCTATTAACTTTATTAGTGTGGAGATAAGCTGATTAGACCTTGTCAATCAAAGATGCCAATATCTCAATTGAGAGTCAGTCCGTCAGTCTCCCTCTCCCTCCCTCTCTGCCTTTATGAGCATTGGAGCAGGCAACAAAGAGAGATGTGGCTTGCATCCCCATGGTTGTTACCATGCAGGGGGCAAGGGTCCTGTGATGATGTGATGACTATATTAAAGAGTACATCAATTTGTTTTTAAAGTGTTTTGATTTTTTATGGTGGCATTAAGAGAGAACATTGTGGTTGCAGCTTTACTAGAAAGCAAAGAGTTCTAGAAGGGGGGAAAAGTGTTTCTTTGAAGCCTACAGGGACTTTGAGTCTTACTGTGCCTATGGGCGCTGAAATGTTCCCATAGCCGGCATACTCTGATCCACCATCAACTTAGGTAGGATTCTTATGTTCAAATTATTCAATTATGTCAAGCGAAAGCATGCATGCATTTTTAAAATCTTTACAGATGTGTGTTTATTAAATAGAGGTATCCCTTGAGCTCCCCCCCACTCCTGCTGCCCCCAGTGATTGCACGGAGAAGGTTTCACTGAGTGTTTATAGTCAATAATCTGGGAAGATTCGTTTTAAGGAAAGGTCACTTATGACTTGTGAACTGTGACTGAGCATCTGGAGATAAATTTTTGGGTGTGGGATAAGTAGTAAATTGCAGGTATTTGCATTTCTTATTAACAGGAAGCATTAGAGAAATAGAACATGATCTTTCAAACGTTCTGCAGTATTTCCGCTGTAGTCTTCATCATCTAGTTAGTAAAAGATGTACAGAGAGAGGGGGGCGAATCTGGGCTTTTGTTCTTCACATCTGTGGTTTTGCGCTCCCCATGTCTCCCTCATACATCAAATGCAAACAACAGAAGCCCATCCTTTTCTTCTGTCGCCTTATACTCACCACCCAATGAAGACTGGAGCTAAAGTGCTACTGAACTACATAGCCACAGTGGATGATCTCTTTACCAGCTATTCTTCATCCCACTATATCAATTTTTCCACTAACCACTCAGACACTTCCCTTCTGAGAAATGGTAATGGGGATGGTATTTTAGCTAGATAAATACATTATAGTGACACAAAGGCACATGCATCTGTCTTGTACCTCACTACATATGTTGGTGCTGCTTATGCTGTCTCAGTGCTTTGGGGATCCCCCCTTTTCTCTTTGGACAGCCCTAGAGAAGAATCTTACACCCTGTGCTAACAAGTTTCTAAAGACCTTGCATCCTTTTCCATAAGCACATGGGTTGCAATCCAGAACTGTACACACGTATCTCAGGCATTTCATTCACTTTTATTATGCTCCACCCCTTCTAAGCTGGAGAATCTTAAACAGTGGTTTGTGCAGAAGACTCCTGGCGGTGAAAACTATTTGGATGGGCACTCTAGACTTTGCTGAATCACAACATTTTTACAATATTTTTTCCCAAACATGTCTCAGAATGTAAATTCTGTAATTATTCAGTTTGCTATTATGTTGTACCATTCAGTTGTATTACAGTGAAAGATCCCATGTCCTAGTTCTTTTGGCGAAGTATGCAATACATGATGCACATTTTTTTCTGCTTGCATGCTGGTAGTAAACAGTGGGTTTTTCTTCTGATGGCTGCTCTTGAGTAATTAGCTGGGGATGTGGGGTGGAGAGGAAGTAGTAGCAGGCATCTGACACCTTTAAGCTTATTGGATTTTCATAAGTCTATTCACAGGCTTGAATTTCCACCATTATTCCTTGGCTAGCTGTATGCAATCTGGCACTTGGAATAAATCAAAAACAATTGACAATTCATGAAATGGTGATATTTTTCTTCAAGGTATTTCACATACTGAAACCACTAAGTTATTTTTAAAAGTTTCCAACACCTAAGGCTAAATGAAAACTTTCCTTGGGTCTAGGCTTGCCTTTTACTGATAATCCCTGCTTTCATTGGTTCCCTTTCCTCTTCCTGGTTTTGCTTCTGAGTGGCTCTGTAATCTTGTTGCCTTGTGACTTTGTACTGTAGTAGGTTTTACTACTACAATATTTTATTACATCTGAATGAGGAGTATCAAGAAGTGGTAATCATCAATAGTAATAATGATTATAGTAATAGTAATACAGTGGTACCTCGGGTTACAGACGTTTCAGGTTACAGACGCTTCAGGTTACAGACTCCGCTAAACCAGAAATAGTACCTCGGGTTACAAACTTTGCTTCAGGATGAGAACAGAAATTGTGCAGTGACAGTGGGAGGCCCCATTAGCTAAAGTGGTACCTCAGGTTAAGAACAGTTTCAGGTTAAGAACGGACCTCCGGAATGAATTAAGTTCTTAACCCGAGGCTGGTTAATATAGCAGAAGATATAATTTCAATAGTGCTTAAAATGTGGTGCAGATTAGAAATCGTAAAATATGTAGAAAAACTTATATCATTAAAATGCTATTGAATAATTTTTCCAAACTGTGAATAAGTATAAATCATGAATTTATTTTGGTTCTTGAAGTTTGCTCATGATTTTTTTCAGTTTTTATTTTTAAACTGAAGTAGATATGGCATTTTATAAGAACTGAATATGGCATTTCATAATGTGAGAAAGTTACCATATAATAGAATATAAAATCCTTTTAAAATAGCATATTAGATTCTGCTAAGTGAAAACATGTAATTTACATCTGTAAAAATAGTTTATGGGAGCTGGATGTCTCTTGAAACATGAAGCGACATATAAATTAAATGAATAAAAATGTTTGAAAAGAGGTGGGGACAAACAAGCTATGTCTGAACTCTGTAGTACAGTCAACTGTTAACAGTCCCTAACTGTTAATTTCCGCATTATGTTTGAACTTTCACCCAACAGACAAGCCACTTCCAGAAATATAGTAGAATATAGCACAAGTTCAGCACACATTTCTGCATTATTTGCAAACAGATTTTTCTCTGGGAAAGCGGAATCTGGGGCCTCACGCTTCAATCCCATGCAATTCCCTTGTGGGAGACAGTTCCACTTGGGACTTTATTCTGAGTAAATATGCACAGGATTGTTTGTGATATATCCTTTGCCATTGAAATACAATATAGCATGTTGCTAGATACAGCCTTCAGATGTCTCTATATGTATGTGGTCATATAGAGCTTGCATGATTAATATGAATACCCCATGCTAGATACATATCTGTCAATTAGATCTGGTGTTTGATTTGTTTTAAAGTTGATAAAAATGAGTAAAAAATTACTTTGTATTAATAGCCTTCAGAATATATTGTATGTTACAGAACTCTCCCTCCCTCCCCCTACCCAAGTTCAAAAATGATCAAGATGTAATTTTCATTTCTGGAAGGAGGCAAATTAGCTCTCATTTTTTTTTGTCTTCTGAGTGTTTAATTCACTGAGTTCAAACTCCTCTATGTGAAATAACTTCTAGACACAATGGCCAATGCCTATTAATATACAAAAATGCACCACTCGTGACACTAGAGGCCAGGTTAACGGTAGCCTCTGTGAACTATCCAAACACAGAAGCAAAGATGTTTTAGTAATAAAAAAAAGAAAATCAATATTTGTTTTATATTCTTCCTTGGAGCATTAGTACATCTTCAAGCATTAGAGGGCCACAAGCATCTGTTTTTCCCTGTTTATTTTGCAGCTTTTTAGCTTTCTAAGCAAAAGGGAAGCATAAGTGCACATTGGAAAATAAGCTAGTCTAACCTTAGCTTTCCTTTTATTCTAGATTTCTGTCACACACACACACACACACACACACACACACACACACACACAAACACAACTATTCTTAAAATGTTATGATCATTTTGCAAAGTATAGTGAAGTACTTTCACTATTGTAACCACATTAAAGGATCGTTTTTTTATTCATAAGGTTTTATCTTACAAATCAGATGTTTTCAGTAGAATTCTTTTTTGCTCATCAATATTAACAGACACAATGACTTTAAGAGGGATAACGGTTGGTAGAAGTACACCCCCCTCAGAAATAAATAAATAGAATGAGCATCTTTTTTGCGTTCTACCCTGAGGCTGAAATGTTTATCACTCCACCCTCATTCTACAGAAGTGAATTTTATTATAAAATTTCCCCTAATCGGGCTCTGTCAGTGAGGTGTCTTATCGTTGGGAGGAAAATGACACCGATCCTATCGAAAAACAGAGACGATGTCACTGTGTCTCCAATCACAGCTTCTCAGCTTCCATATCTACCTTCTCCACAAACACCAAGCGCTGCTTTTTCTAAGAACATCAAAACCCAGCTAAGTCATTAAAATTGCACCCGCGTAGAGTTGCAGGGATCAGCCACACTGGCGCAAAATGGGATGTGGGAAAAGGGACTCTCTAAATGTGCTAATTCCATTGTCACATGTTTACGGCTTAATTTTAATCAGTTAAAAAAGCCACAGATTGCAATAAATTGGCATTATCTTCTGTGACACCAGAGGACACAGTTGGTTCAAGGATTTAGAGGGTCTCTGGCAGCAGCATATAGTGCTGCAGACAAAGTATTTTTACGCTTGAACTACGGTAGCTAAGGTGCAATCCCCAGTTAAGACTGCAAACAAAGACTATAACCCGCACAGTGCTAAGTTCAACATGCAGACCACCTTCAGTTTAGAATGCTAAACCAAATACTGCTGGAGAACACTTTAAATGAATGACCGACTGAGTTTTGGTTGCTGAAATTTTTAGGGGGGAAATTAAACACCATTCTCCTATGTGAACCCTCGGACAGATTACCCTTAGCTCTTGTCTAAAAGACCTGTTCCTGGTGTCCCCCCCCCCCCCCAGTTCCAAAATGTTGTTTGAATTAGTTATATTTTTCTACAGGACATGCATCTGCAGTTCCCAGAGTGTCTTGTGTTCACGTTCAAGCACTAAAAGATAAACATAAATTAGCCATCAGGAAATTATGTAATGTTTCTTCAGAAAATGCCAGAGATTTTGAGTGTTTGTCTTCTAATAAGATGCAATTACAGGTCATACTTCGATTGCAAATAGTATCACTTTCTGATTTTATAAGCTTTTCTCGTTATCTTTGTTTAGTGTGCTTGTAAGTTGGAGGAGGTGACTGAAATCTTATTTTTGACTAACAAGGAGTAAGCAGTAAAGGAAATATATTTAAAGCTGGAAAATGCATATATGTATCTTTAAATATTAAAAAAAGCTACACAAAGCAGAACTAGAACATTTTCTTTGAGGTAATGAATTAATCTCACACTGGAAATGCATGGCCACTGCAATGATAAAAACTATGAGAAGCTGAAGTAAAAAAGCTTTTGGAGTAAAAAAAATCAACTTTCTATTCAGAGATGTCTAGGTATTTAGCAAAACAAAAATGTCTATTTGAATTAGCATTATATTGCAAGCTATCTTTTTTCCCCCCATGTAGGGTGTAATATATCAGTCATGTAGTTTCTAAACATTGTATTCTGGCTTGGCAAATTTGATGGCATAGCATATAATTTCAATGTTTCATAAACCATAAAAGTGTTTAAAAATGAATAGAAAATATGGCTCATACCACTCCTCAAGCTAAGCTGTTGTAAAAAGATCTGCATAACAAAATATGAATAAACTCTTGAAAAATCCCCATGGGACAGATTTGTTCACTTTGCTTATATGGCAATTCCTTCCTATAAATATAACTTGTAAGCCCTTTGTAAGACTAAGTAAAAAATATGAAGTTTCCTGATACTGTTGGAGAACACAGCATTTGATTATCTAATGGTTGTTTTTAAGCCGGAAAACCCAACAAAAAGAATAATATGGTTCGCATTATATGCATCTTCCACCTCACCCTGAATTTTCTAGTAGAAATGAATACAGTCTTTTGCCAAACAGATTACAAAATGCATCTGCATTTTTATATACCCATATCAATACACTTTAATTCTGTTTTATTGACTGTTATAACATTATGCTGTTTAAACCATATTGTATGTTTACTCAGCTTGAGTAAATTTGTGAGGTCACTTTTCTGGAATAATAGAAAAAAGGAATTCAGAGCAATTTTTGAATACTGTTCTTTTCACTGTCTGGATTAGGATGTTGCTCTGCATAACAAAGAATGAGACTTCTTTTATATTAGTATTCTCAGCTTCTATAAAGGCTAGTGTTACTTCAGTTCATAAAAGAAAATATACAAAGTTAACTATATGGAGAAATTTAGAATACAACATCATCTTGAGAAGACGATGTCTAAAGAAAGGAATAAAAGTGTTGAAAACATTTTTTCTTTTAAAGAGGATGTATACTGATATACTAATGATGGTCTTGGGCATGTATTTTGCCATTGAATATTTTCAACTGACATCTCATGAGGTTGTGATTAAATAGGAAAATATTTGTTTCTCTCTCTTGAATGAATAAGTATATCTTTCTTGTACCTTAGTCCTAAGCCCATTAACATGGAAGTAACTCCTATTGATTTCAGTAAAAGCTACTTCCAGGTAAGTTTACCTGTACTTGGGGCACTAGATAAGCTTTAAGAAAATGAAACACCGTACTTAATCTATTCTTTTTATAATGCTCAACTTTATGATGTTAAAAAAGACTTCTGGATTTATATCAGTGGTGTGCAATTCATATTTCTCTCAGTGCCATACTGGAAGCAAGTTTGATTTATTCATAACCATCAGGCTTAACTAATATCTCCTCAAATGAATGTATCATATTTGGACTTATTTTTAATAGGAAGTGAAGCATAAAGAGCTTTCATGCAGCACAGACATATGCAAGTGAAAACAAAAGGGTCTGTTTTCTTTTGCAAAGAACAATGCAGAACGCTTGGAAGAAAAATGCCACAAAATAAAGATGAACTTTCTGACTTTTTTGCAAAATAAAATCACAGTGCTTGATTGTTGTTTACAATAACTTGTATAAACTGGTCCTATTTTAGTTTAGATAGCTTGTAATTTGCTGTTGAGCTTTGATTACTAAGCTGGAAACTATATGTTGAAACAGTACAGCAATGTAATTATTGTCAGTACCTGTGGTAACTTTGCAAAAGCTGTCTGTAGTTGTCTGTAGTTATGCTATAGTGAGATGCCTTGACTCTTTGCAATACTGTACATTTGGAGTGCGTTCTGCTTTTCTACACATAGGCTGCGCCATTGAGCCACCAGTCAAATAAAATGTTTTCCTTCTTAACATTGTATAAGGAATGAAGTTGAAAATGCACTTAAGGGAACTGGCTATCAGCATCTTTTTGTGTTTGTTACCATAATGGAATTTGGAAGAAATGCCACATGTTTTAAGTACCTAATTGTAACTTTAGTGAGTGTATTATAAGTTTGACCCTATTAAGTTTTCCCCCCAGCTGTAAATATACTATTGTTACTTTTTACTACAATATAACACAGTTGTTCTTTTTGAAATGTATATCAATTTTGTATTAAACATTTATTCATATACTGGGGATATTAATAATACATTTTATAGAAAAAGTAGCATCTGGATTATTTGACAGAGTTACGAATAAAGTGGTTAATCTTACAAAATATAGTTTAAAGGTGGTATGATGAACAGGATTTAAACTTGATTAATTTAGAAAAAAAGTATCTGTAAATGTATTTAAAATAAGTTGCAGTATGTCAAGATTATTATTTTTCTTTTAAAGTGTGCTTTAATTTTGGTATTGAATTTTACTGTGCAGTAACAACCAATTAACCTTCTGTATCTGTGAAAGGGATTTGTCGAAGTCAAAGTGAATACTATTACTGTTCATCTAATGGAAGATATAAAATGTTCTATAAGTCTAGGGAAAAGCTCCTTCTGTTCCGATTAATGTGTGATACACATTAGTACAATATTTGCATAAACACTAGCTACATCTGATATCAGGGTCTCTAAATTAGTGGCTTTGTGGTATTCTGTATTTTGGTTTCTTTCTGATAAATTCTAGATAGTTTGACTCTGTCATGAGTAGGTTATAATGCATGTAAAATAGCAGAATGTTCACATAAAGTTTTGGCTCATTTAATGAACTGAAGAAATCAGGAACATGCTTTTTAATTTAACTGTTACTGGTTCGTGTGATGATGGGGCAGGTAGACAGCTTCCACACATTGTAATGTTTAATATAATGCATTCAGTCAATTACCATTCATGGAACAGACTTTAATGTTCTGGAATGTTCACATTTTACATATGGATTACCAGGCTGTTTGTTACAGAGATTTACTTCTATTTTAGATTGTTTAAAATATTGTTTTTTTGCAGAAACTGTGTATAAAACATGAATGCCATTTCAGAAATAATACAAATGTGCTTTTTAGTGCAGTTTTTATTTAAAAATGATCTTAGCATGTATATTCTGTCTTACATGTAACAACGTATTTAGTGATGCATCTACAAAGGCAAGAGTATGTTATATTTGAAATAGCCATCTCATTTGGACATTATAATAATACAAGAAAGTAAAATAGGCTGAGCACATTTAGCACAACATTTATTTACTTTATTATAGTACCAATGTACTCTTGGGGCTGAATGCCCCCCCCCCTTTAGAAAACTAGTTGGAAATAAAGTTAATTTCAAATCACTAAATCACTCCTGTTTAACATAGCTTATGTATGATGAATGTAATACTAATAAAATCAAACACTAAAACTGTTGGCATGCATTTGACCCCATAATATTAACTTTAATTTCTCAGATGCATATTTGGAAGCCCCAAGTGAGAAAAGAGAAGAAGAAAGCAAAACAAACTTAAAATGCCTGGTTGAAATACTGAATTTATAGCAGAAAAGAGAAAGGACCCAATACTGTATATCCCAATAGAACATTTCAGATAAGACTACAATGTCACAAGTTTGGAATATGAGTGTGTTAACTCCTGTATTATGGTGCATCCAGCTTGGAGCAGAAAGCATGGGGGAAATGGTGGATAAATAGCTCCTGGGTCCAACTGACCCTTGCATTCCATTGTAATGTTTTGGTGTTTTTGCACACAAAGGGGTATGCAGAAAATAATCAGTAAATCTAAGTTGTGTTACAAGCCCTATTTTGAGAAGTTGCTGGGGATAATAAGGGCTCAATTAATGTGGGTGTTTGGTAGTTTCACTTTCCCATTCATTGAACTGCTTATCAATAGCTTAGAAAGTTAAATGCCAGTTTCCCCAAAAAAAGATTGAAAAAGGAAACATCACAGGGTAATTGCTGAGGGCTATATGGAGTAGTGGTTCAGGTTTGTTTTTAAAAAGTGTAGTGACTCTTCCCCCACTAGTTCAGAAAGGTTAAAATTCATTTCCAAAACAATATTTGCTTAATATGCCATAACAATGTAATGTAATTTATTTGAAACATTCCAGTAGGATCTTTGACCATTAATAGAACTTGCTTTGTACTTGAGTTGGACTTCTTTATATAATAATACATTCTGGACATGCACTGTCACTGAAATAACGTATGTGTTTAGTTTGGGTAGGATGCACATGTCTTTGAAAAGCAGAAAAATAGAAATAAGAAAGTAAAGAGAATAATTTGTTCTCTTTCGAAAAGGCACTAGGAAATAATCAACCCGGCTACATTGAACGAGAGCATTGGTAAACAATATACACATTAGGACGATCAGATTAGAATCTGTATCTTCCATGCACGTTTTTGTATTTAGGAAATTGTCAACAAGCCTGAAACATGCACTGCCTGAAATCTGCAAGAGTAATGGAAGGTAATACCTCTTCAGTTTACTTGGCTCTGTGGCAATCATAGGGCATGATAGTGGACCAAGATGTGTTCCAAATAAGGCTGACAGCTATATTCACAATTAATAAAATTGTGGTGCCTCGCAAGACGAAATTAATTCGTTCCGCGAGTTTGCCGTCTTGCGATTTTTATCATATTGCGAAGCACGATGTCGGGAAAGTTTTGGAAAAGCTTCAAAAATCACCAAAGTCTTTAAAAACCTCAAAAAAGGCTACCACACCGCGTTCTATGAGTTGCTCCTCGAAGTCAAGTCGCAACTGTATTAACGGTGTTAAGAAAAAGGAAACAAACTTGCAAGACGTTTCCATAGGGAAATTCCATAGGGAAATTCGTCTTGCGAAGCAGCTCAAAAAACAAAAAACCCTTTCGTCTAGCGAGTTTTTTGTCTTGCGAGGCATTCGTCTTGCAAGGTACCACTGTAAAAAGAATGATGGTATACAAAGTCTTGGTCACTGTATGAATTTTTACAGTGCCTAGTTGTAACTTGTGTGAGGACCACTTACAGTTGGCCACATACTGTTGGTCAGTCACCACTGGAGAGATGAGGGGCTTAACCAATCAGCTTGTCCACCTTATAACAGTTGTGCTGCTGTTGTCTCTCTGCCTTTTTATGGCCGATGGGTCTCCAGTTCTACGCCAGGAAAGAGGGAGCATGGTTAGCACAATGTACCACTCCTGAAGGAAGGATGGTTGGATGGATGAGCAGGATCAATAAGCAGGGCAGGCCTACAATGGTACAGGAATTCATCCTGCCTAGGAATATTGAGGTTTCCAGAAACGGAGGCAAACCTAGTATATCTGCTGCTTTTATCTCAATGTTTTATGGGGTTTTTAAAATTAGGGCTCTGGTCATAATTTGTTGTTATAATGTGTAGCTCCCAGGAATCAAGCGAGGTCAATATAAAAATAGTATCTCAGTGTTACCCATCACACAGGATTGTTGTAAGGATAAAATGAGGAAGGGGAAACTGCGTATGGCACCATAAGCCACTTGGAGGAAAAGTGAGGTATAAATGTAATGACTAAATGAAAATAATTCATTTAGATAAATCAATATAGCACAAAAGAAGTAACGGTAAATTCACAGCATGTCTTAACTGAGTACCTGTGTCAGTGTTAGAAAAGCAATAAGAGGGTATATTGTAGAGGTAGAAAGAGTAATCTGTAGGGCAGTGAAGAAGCTTCCAGCTGCAAGCTTAGTTTGGAAGTGTTCCCCCCTCCCCTGAATCTTTGAAAAGTCTCATGTTGATTTCCCACATCATTGTAAAATCCTCCAAGATTCTCTAGATACTCCCTCAGGCACTGACAATGTAATGATGGTGCTTGTTTCAGATGGCTGAACTTGCACTTGGTGTTTCTGTTCTCTACTTACTGAATTCTCAAAGTGCTGTTCACTTGGAGAGAATCCTTTCAACAACCCTCACTGCTTGCGCTGAAATTTGTCATTGCAGGGTCTGTAACACATGAGGGACATAACCCAAGATTTAAAAAAACAAAACAAAGAACATTGCTGTGTTTTCTGTCTTCACCCTTTGTCTGAAGCTTCTGATTGTTCACCTAGACCTGTTGTCCTGAACTTTTAGGTCTTGTCTTCTGTATTTCCCTGTGTTTTTCTTAGAGTAGCTAGGCCAAGGAGAGACTGCCTACATAGCCTTCAGTTGGAATTTGAAACCATCTTCATTCTTGATCCGTATACATATCCTCAAACATTACTTACAATTTATTCAAGGCCCAATTTCTGTCTTATTATAGGGCTATATTTATGATGCAATGTTAAGGGCGAGCTTGTAATGATGAAAGGGTTAGGCACTATGGCTTATAATTAACATCAATTTGATATTTGCCAGTGTATGAAAGAAAAGTTTTAGCATGATCCATGTTGAATTTGGGGTATAAAGTATAAAAAATGTCTTTTCTATGGTAACCTTTTAAGGCCAGGTTTGCCAATTAATCTGAAAAGTCCCAACCTAAACTGTTCCTGCCCATTTAACTACAATTGGTTCAAAATAGGACTACAAATCTATTAAATAAGATTGAGCATTTTGATCATATTTTGCTTTACTGACTCCAGATCCATTTCCAGATCCGTCTTAAAAGTGCTGGACTTAACATATAAAGTGCTGTGTTGCTGGTTTTAAAATGGAAAAGGTCTAAAGGACTTGGGCCCAGTCTGCCTGAAAGATCCCACACATGCCTACCTGAACCTTAAGACACTGTAGAGGGATCTTGTTCTGAGTACCCCTGCCAAATGAAGTGACGTGAATAGGTACCAAGAAGAAAGGCTTTTTTTGGTGGTGGCATCTTTTGAAAAAGCCTCTCCAGAAAGGCTCACATGGTGCGTTCTCTATTACTTTTTGGCACCAAATGAAAACCTTTTGATTCACTTAAACTTCTTAATTAAATTTTAACCTCACCTTGGGCTGTTGTGGCTTAGTTTGGTTTCAGTCTGATTTGTAAACCGCTTATGCTGTGTCTGTTTGAATAAAAGTTTTGTTGCCTTTTATTGCTTATTCTCAATTTTAAGTACTGGGGTTACCTGGGCCTCTAGAAACAAAGCTGGATCCAGGAGAGCCCTCAGGCTATGTACCTGTTCCCTCGGGGGAGTGCAATCTAATCCAGAACTATTCATCTGTCAGGATGATTGCAAGGACTGGAAGAAAAACAACAACAAGTACTCTGTGCATACTGTATATATATTACAAGTACATGTGAGTTTTGTTTTTTAGCACTGGGTTTTTCAAGGGTATTCCCTCCCCCCTCCCAAAGAAGCCAGTGTTGAGGGAAGTGCCAAAAGTTCAGCCAAAAGCTACCAACATACCTGATTTGACTTGCCTTCATTAAATCTGGATAGCTCAGTTGGTTAGATCATGGTGGTGATAATGCATAGCTGGTATCAGACACCTGCATATTCCTTCATTACAGGGTTGGACTAGTCAGTGGTTCTCAGCCTGTGGGTCCCCAGATGTTGTTGGACTACAACTCCCATCATCCCTGAGCTTTGGCCTTGCTAGCTAGGGGTGATGGGAGTTGTAGTTCAACAACATCTGGGGACCCACAGGTTGAGAACCGCTGGACTAGATGATCCACAGGGTTCCTACCAACTCTACAATTCTATAATTCTAAGAACAGTGACATGAGCAGCTGTAATGGAGGATCCTGCAGTGGTCAACAACAGCAACAATCTTTAAATCTAGCTGTAGTCTTGGGAAAGATTGGCATGCACTACTTTTACAACGATTCGAGTTATTTTCTTGACAGTATCCAATCCTTCATAACGAAGGAGGAAAACTAGGCAAAGTTATGTGAGTAGCTTCCTCTTGTGAATAGTTTGAATTTCTCAGGTGATACACCCATATGTATTTTCCTTAAGCATTCTCATATTATTATTTAATGTGTTTGCATGTGTTCACTGTATTGGGAATGTGGTGCTATTCACTTTTGTTGTCCTAAATGCTTTTGTTCATACTGCATTCCATGCAGTTCAGCCTTCATACCCATGTATTTACTAACCATTCAACGCCTCACAGTATTCACACATAGATTATGTAAAAAAAATAAAATTATTTTTTTTAAAAAAAACATTATTAAGGCTGCAGATGCTGTGAATGGATGATTACAATTTGCCTATCATGGTAATAGCACCTGTTAGAGGTGTGATACAAAAGGCAGTGACAGGCGGTGTAATTTAGTAATTGTAGCCATTGTACTGCATAGCTGGTCAGTTCACCAGGCAAGTACAAAGAAACTAGTGTTATGGCAGAGCAGGGGTGGGTAAGCTTAATAGAGAGAGCTAGTTGTGTACTGAAAGAGACTGTTGGTGGAGGCCTAAACTCCCAGGGGGCAACTTAGAATGAGTTGAAAAGAATGAACAAAAATGTGCAAAAAAGTACAGGTTTTCCTGTTTCACTTCTTAAAGTGACAGGCATCTTTTGCTGATGAGCCTTGCTGACATTTGTTTAACTTGCTGGGGGGAAATAAAGGATAATTGAGAGTTCCTTTATCACAGGGTACCCTTAGGAAATGTACAAAACATATACGGTAGGTATAGCTTAGTGGCGATTAGGTATGGGCTTGGCAAGATGGTAATTTGTACAAAAGGAAAAGGGAGGAAAAGCAAAACTGAGCTGAAAAGAGAACAAAACTTGTAGGGGCAGCTAGACGTGGTATTAAATGAAAAAATAGGCTTTATATAGCAGGTAAGTGAAAAGCAATAAGTTAAAAAAATCTGCCAGAAAATTTTATTTTGGTTTTTACCACGTAGTGGGGAATATAACTATAACCTTTCTCACTCTCCATGCATTTCAAAAATGTGTGGTGGGGGCTGCATGCATTAGCTACCCCACCCATACATTTCTTTGCCACCAACTGAATCCCCAGACTTTCTCGTGTTGGGTGGAAGATGTGAAGGAGAAATATTTGCATGTTTTGGTTCCAAATCAAGGTTCCCAATCATGTGCAGGACCCTGCACACATTCAGACAAACTCATATAGGTTCCCTCTTCAGCTGTTTCACCCCGCATCTGGCAATGCAGCTAACTGTCGGTGGGACCAATCAACGCAGCCCCTTCATGTGTTCATGGAATGCAAGGAGGGTTGCATCTAAAGGGAGCTTTTAGTTTTAGGCTTCTCTCTTTTTGCTTCTACGTAGCAATGTTCACGATGCCATAGTGCTTGAAATGCAGATATAACAACTGCATCTTGAACATTTGCATTTTCTTTCTTAAGGGCCTCCTAAAACTATACCTCGAGTCCTTCAGTTTCTGAACTTGAAAGACAGTTTCATAAGTTGTTGTTGGGACCTGTCTGTCTCGAAGGACAATGGAGTGCACCTCCGGGGGTGAAGTCAAACTGCAGCCTACTGTGGCTGCAGAGACGGGTAGCTTGGAACTGCTGCCTCCCATATTGTTGTTGCTTCATTAGCAGCACTGAAGTGACCTCCCTGGGGCAGTGTGTATGGAAGTCCTGGGCTGCCCAGATGACAAGGGCCCTTCTTGGCCTCACTGATGTGATCCAAAGGAAAACAGGGCAATACATTTGGCGCCAGCTTGGCTGCAGGAGTTGCCAGGAGACATACAAGATGCCACACAGCCTTAGGGACTCCACTCCAGATTTGTGTAGGGTTTACGTGTTAGCTTTTGATTCTCCCAAAGATGTCTCGCAAGGCAACAGGTATGGATTTTTTCTCAGGGTTTACTCACAGAGCCTTTCTCAAGGCAGCAGAGATTTGGGATCAGAGTTTTCCTATATAGGTTATCTTCCCATGTATAAGTAGTATGCAAATAACTCAATATATCCTCAGGACTCAATTCTATCCCCCATGTTGTTTAAGAGCTACATGAAACTGCTGGGTGGGGTTATCCAGAGGTTCAGAGTGCATTGTCAGCAGTTCAGAAACTTAAACTGGTGCAGAATTTTGACCCATAAAGCCTTAAATGGCTCAGGACTGCAATACCTCAAGGACCGCCTCTTCCCATATGAACCTACCCGGACCCTGAGATCATCTTCTGAGGCCCTTCTTCATGTGCCTCCTCGAGAGGTCAGGATGGTGGCAACACAAGAACTGGCCTTCTCTGCAGTGGCTCCCCGTCTGTGGAATGCTCTCCCCAGGGATGTTCGCCTTGCGCCTTCACTATATACCTTTAGGCGCCAGGCAAAAATGTTCCTTTTTAACCAGCCCTTTGCCTAACCTGATCTACATCCTATACCCTTTTTAAAATGCTGACTCTTTTTAGGGGTTTTTTATTGGGTTGTTGTTTGTATTTTGATTTTATGTATATGATCCAACTGCCCTGAGACCTTCGGGTATAGGGCGGTATAGAAATAAAATAAATAATTACACACACACACACACACACACACACACATATCTATCTCCGTGTTCAAATGTATTGCTTGTCCAGGTCATTTCATCTCCAGACCCTGCTCTGTTGATCTGATCTCCATCTATTTGATATCTATCATATAAAATACCTCTTTTCTCTTCCAGTCTTTAAAAACTTATTTTAACTTTTTATCTTTCCCAATGTCTCATCAGGACCAGAATAGTATCAGCAGCCCACTTTGCTGATAGTTCGCCCCTGCTACTTCTACTGTTAAATCCATCACTATATTTGCTTCCTCTCTGCTTCAGTTTATAATCCATCTTTATAAGTTCTCGTTGACAGTGTAACACATTATTCATGCTAACTCTTAATGTTAAATAGCCCAGGTGTTAAAGAAGCAAAAGTTGTCAAAACTATTACAACAAGAAAAAATTGGTCCAGTACTATACTGTATTACATCTATCTTAGAAAGGCGTGTGGTGATTTGGAATACTGCAGATAAAAGGGTTTGTTTCCCCCCTCAAATGGACAAGGAACTGGATCAAAGTTGACAACACCTTAGCTGGAGTTCAGCTTTCTTTGCCAAGGTTTCCTAAGGACTTGAAAGCAAGGATGTGGCTACAGACCTGCTTGTGGCCACACCAGGCCTTACTGGAGTCAGACTCAGTGTTTGTATACAGTATTTGAAGGGTAATAGAGTTAAATGCTGCCCTCAGAAACCACAGTAATTACTTCTATTGCTGAAATAGACCTAGGCCGTGAACAAAAATATCGTTGGGAAGCTATTTCTAACACTACGGCTGCCCTTTACGGCTAAGTGGCAGCCATCATTATTTTTTTCTAAATTATGTGTTCTTGTTTCAAGCATTTAGATGATGCAAAACAGATTTTTGTGGCAACGTGTTGCTCCAAGCCAAAAAAGTATTCAAGGAAGCACTGTGTTTCTCCTAAATTGCCTTTTTATTGAGAACCCTTTGAGTTGTTTATCTTCTTTTACTCTCCTCACAAATCAAGTAGCAGCTAGCTCCTTATTTTTTGGCGCAGCCAGTCTTTTTTGTAGAAATACAAGCTTTATCATTCTATCAGTGCATTTTAAAATAATTAAATGGGTGGTGGTTGTTTATTTGTTTGACCAGTTGGTTTGGTTTGTTCCCAGATGAAATCCTTCAAAAATAAACTTTCCAAGCTCACTACAGAAATAGTGGGTGAGAAATCCCATGGCTCTGTTCTAATCCATGTCAGTATGTACTTGGATATTATGGGAGATAAACTGAGAATAAGTTTGTTCTTAAATATAAATAGTTCAAGATAGCCGGGTCACACTTCATGTATGGATTGGCCACCCCACTCTTCCGTTTGCTTGTTTTTCAAAAAGCCTATTTGCAATTCAGTGTACCCAAATGTGAAGTGATGCATATTGGGGGTGGGGTCCTTTATTTCACATATATGCTGATGGTATCTAACCAGAAACAAGACCTGGGGATCATAGTAGATAACTTGATGAAAACGTCGACCCATTGTGTAGCTGCTATGAAGAAGGGCAAGGAACGCTAGGAAAGGAATTGAAAATAATAGGAAATAAAACTGCCCATATCACGATGTTACTATACAGATCTGTGGTGTGATTGTATTTGGAATTCTGGGTACAGTTCTGGTCACCTCACCTGTAGTGTTGGAAGAGGTTCAGGAAAGGACAACCAAAATGATTGAGGAGATGGAGCATTTGCGACTTTTTAGTTTAGAGAAATTATGAGCAAGATGTGACATGATAGAAGTTTATATAACAAAATATTAATGGACTGGAGAAAGTGGCTAGAGAAACGTTTTCTCTCTCATAATGCTAGAACTTGTGAATATTCAGTGAAGCTGGATGCTGGATGTTTCAGGACGTGTAAAAAAGGAAGTGCTTCTTCACACAGAGCCTAATTCAGCTATGAAACCTGCTCACACAGGAGAGTTTAGATAGCCCTCTCCACTGTCAATTCAACTAATCCTCTTAAAACTATCAGTGGCTACTAGCCATTATGACTATGCACTGGTTCCATGGTTGGAGGCAGGGATGCTTCTGAATGCCAGTCGCTGGAAACCACAAGAGGGGAGAATGCTATTGTACTCAGCGTCCCATAGGCATTGGGTTGACCACTGTGAGAACAGGATGCAGTTTTGAAATGAAGCCATTCATTTGGTAACTGTTGTGCTGTAATGAGTTTGGGATTAAACACAATTAATTTTTGGGGTCCCCTCCAATTTGATTTTGTTTCAACCCCTCTGGTGATTTTATAGCTGTAGGATATGAGTCTGCCAAAAAAAGAGAGAGAGTCTGCTAAAACTTCCTTTAATTGAATTTCTAGCCCAATCCATTAAGTATCTGCTTTGTGGTGTAAGCTATAGCAGTGTGTTGTTTCATAAACTAATAGCTGGAGCCCCTTCTGAAAGGAAAGAGGAAGAGGGCAGACTCCCACACACAAGCTGGAGGTGGTTCAGAAAGTTGTCTGTGTTTGAAAAAGAACAAAGGACAGTTAGTTTTGGGACTGGAATTTGAAAAGAGTCGGAGCTGACTTGCTTTAAATTTAAAGGAATTTTGAGCCTTACAGTAACTATCAGTCTCAAAATATGCAGGATTGCCATGCTCATGTTCATTTTTCCAAGACTAACTCTACATCAGAAGGTTGTTTTCAGGCTAAAAAGCTGCTCCAAAGATGGGCAGAATCTATCTTAATATCATCTGTTTATATCTACAACTATTTAGGTTTAGCCCACGGACCTAATCATAATATATTCCCACTCCTATATCATTTGTCATTCATCTGAGCAGAGGTGCTGCCAGGTTTAAGGAAGCTCAGAACCAGTTCCAGTCTGGGGACCCCATAAGCCATTCTGCCTGCCCAAGCACTCTTCCCTTCTTCTGTTTTTACTTTGTATGTGAGGTGGCCAAAGGTTGCTCTGTAGCATGACTACCACTCTTCCTCTCCTCATTCCTTTCTATCTATCTATCTATCATCTATCATCTATCTATCTATCTATCTATCTATCTATCTATCTATCTATCTATCTATCATCTATCTATCTATCTATCTATCTATCTATCTATCTATCTATCTATCTATCTATCTATCATATCTGTCTATCTATCTATCTATCTATCTATCTATCTATCTATCTATCTACTGATGTAGTGCCACAGCTGTGCCACAGCATAATTTTTAAAAATATTTTCATGAACTTCCACAGCAGAACAGCACCAACACAGGCCCTCTCCTGGGCCACCTATCTCATGCCTTACTCTAAGGAAATGCCACCTTTCTCAGAGTGAGGGGACGGGAGTGGCAGTGTCCTTAATTTAATTTGATTTTCCACACCCCCCCCCCCTTACCTTCCTGGTTTCAAAGCAGTGCTCCAGGTGGGCATTCCCCACCTTCACCTCCACTTTTCTTAACCTTCAACTATGCCAACAGAAACAGTCTCTTATTGCCGTGTCAATAATATCTGGAACTTGAACAGGGAGAGAACTGTCTGTGAAGTAAATTTAAATATATAAATGTTATGAACTGCTGTATGACCCCCTTGAGTTTTTAATTGTTCCTTTCCAGGCTATTGCGATATAACATTTATGGAGTGTAGGATCACATTTATCAAATGCATCCATGTATCAAGGCAAACTTACTCCTTGATATCAGCTTCTAACTCTGCTTCCACTGAGTGAGACATAAAGTTGTCTCACCACTAGGACAATTTGTCCTGGATCCAGCAGAAGGAACACTCACAGGTGAAAATTGTGAAATCTTCCCCAATCTCTCAGCTGAACTATGAATGTCTTTACATGTTCTGAGAAGGGTAAATATGTGTGTGTGTGTGTGTGTGTGTGTGTGTGTAAGTGAAACCACAATAAGAGGCTGACTATATATGTCACAGATTAGGAAAGCCACAAACTAATCTAAAAGGATGCCAGTGTGGTTAATGAGGAGAGTCAGGGATGCTCTAAAATAAAAGAACTCTTTCTTTCTCAATGAGGATTGTCATTGGGCTTCACATTTCAAACCTCCTGCTGCTTGAAGCAACAACAGAATCGTTTGGGCTTTATTTTTGTTTGTTTCTTACAGTAAAAATAAATGTGGACTAAATTGCTAGTCTCTACTGCCTTGTATTTTCAGATAAGTCTCCTGAAATCTTGTCCCTTCACCCATAAGTATCCCTCCCCCTACCCCAATGTTCTTTTACTTTGGTGGGAAATGAATGGCCCTGCGGAAGGGGAGAAATTTTTCAGCCCAGTTTTAAAATATGGTATGTTTGAAACCACTTGGGCTGACATAGCAAGTGTTTTTCAGTTAGTCCTGTGTTGAACTTTTCCCCATCTTGTCTAATCAACTATAATAAAGCTAAATTATAAGAAGCCAACTTCTATTTGGCTTTCTCTGACCCATAATTGTATCTGTTTGTGCATGTGCTTATTTATTGGAAAATGAGACAGAATTTGTTTTTATGGGAGCAGAGTGTGCTCCAAAAAGGATAATGATTCATGTTTTTCTTCCTTTTTATAGATTTAATGTGTACAGTGATTGAAGAGCAAAACCTTAATGTTGGTGTGCTATTTATGCATAGATTTATAGTATTTATTAAACAATATTTTTGCACGCAGGCAAGTGAGCTCAGTGGATGAAAATAATTTCTTATTCCCTGTAAGAGCTGTTTAATACTGCAGCTATCTAGATGCTCAACTAAAGCTGCTTCCTAAAACCTCAGCAGACCAAGGCTCAAGGAGTGATTAAGGGTCATTGCATGGTTGTATTGTTTGGGAAATGAGTCCAAGACATGTTTGTGTAATGAGAATGGCTCATAGTGCTTATCTAGAATGGCAAGCTCTGTAGAAAACATCCATCTTCTTTGACCTACCTTCTTTCACTCCAACCTCTTTTTTCAGTTGTACATTTAAACAGTACTGGGGTTTAAACCTGCCAGGCTGTTGGACCTTGACCTACCTAAAAGTATCTGCAGTGTACCACCTTTTAAAATGCATCTAATTCCAGCAAGGATACAAAAGGAATATACCCGCTACTGAAATATTAGGCAAGCATATATTTCATTATAATGATCAAACTTTCAGTTAACATTGTTTGGGTGCTTTCTTATCCCATCCCCACTTTCTTTTCAAATATAACTCTGGAAAAATTGAATTCTACTTGGCATTCTAGTTTAAAATATGCACAACCATTAGCACAAGACTTGTACAGCAAAATATCTGGAACTCCTATATGGGATTGTGCAGTTAAATGTATGTGCATTACAGTGCAGGCCCTAATGGCAGGGGTACAGTTCTTAACTCAATCGCCACACTGTGCAATTACACTAGCCTTCTCTGGATTAGCACCATTCTGTAAAAACAATGTATGCCCATATGTAGGTACTATTTATGCTTGTGTGTTATTTCGTTGTTTGATGAATGGGTTTAATTTGGGTTTTGCTTTTATTCAGTATATGAGTTTGGTGCTGTGGCTTGTTAGCCACCTTGAGTTCTTTGGAAAATAGGTGGGATATGCATGCATAAATATATAACACATTAAAAAAATACATCCATAAATACATCTAAAATTCCTTGAAAAGTCAACAAAATAACTGGTGTAGTCTCTTTATCATGTAATAAATGTAATCATGTAATAAATGTAAATGGATTGTTGTTGTGCTTAAAATACTGTGAACTGTTATTTTTACCATGTTCATTCTTTTTATATTGTAAAGCTAATTTTTTTGAAATCCATTAAAATATCCCATGGATACTGCAAGAGAGGTTATCTTTGGGGTTCTACCTAATTAATTATGATATATTTTTCCTCCATGTGATTTGTCATTACCAGTCCTATAAGCTCACACATACGAGAGAAAGGGGGAGGGGGGAACCACTTGTTTAATCTGACTGGGACCTTGTGGCATTTTAATTGTAAGCATAAGTGTGACAGAATAAATCCAAATGAATTTGGACAGTGATTAACAAGTAGCCCCTTGATATGGTAATGAGATTTTTTAATAAAAAAAAACCCCTGATCCCTAAATGTTTCTAAGGGTTTCATTAACACTTGTACAACTAAACCATTTTACAGACCTAAGCAGTTAAGGGAAATCCTCCTGCACTAACAGAGCTTAGCCTATTTAGCAAGTAGGTGTCAAAACAGGCTAATGAGAGATATTGCTGTAACTCTTTGTATTTCTTCATCTCCGAGGCTTGCATGGTGGCAGCGACCATGAACTGAACTATCCATTGATGGAAATTTACCTAGAAGATACATTTCACATCACTTAGCCAGATTATTCATTTTTAGACAATGGAAGAGCTTTGTGGTGTGATTTCAGCAGATGTGTGGGTCCGAATCAAGTTGACGTTGATGCCCTACAAAGCAAATGTGGTCTGTGAGAGCGGATTTATATTGCGGTTGTAGATGGCTCTCCCATCATTGTTGGAGTCCAGCTCCCCTCAGACTAGCCAGCATGGCCAATGGTCAGGGATGATGACAGTTGTTCTCCAGCAACATCTGGAGGGTTGGCATCCCCACCCTAAATTTAAAATAAAACATGAATGATCTGGAAAGGTGAGTCTAAACCCTTCTCAATCTCTTACTTAATTATTTTGATTTATTTACCTGTGCTTCACCCTAAGTCAACATTCACCAGAAACTGTATAACAAAGTTGACAGACTCCCTCTGTGCGGAGGGAGTTTACGACTTGGGGGCTGCCACAGAGAATGCACTCTCTTACTGCATCATCCTGAGCTTCTGAGGGAAGAGAAAATACCAAGAGGGCCCCACCTACCAGACCTAACACCTGAAGGGTCTGTAGCATGGGTAGGCAAACTAAGGCCCGGGGGCCAGATTTGGCCCCATCGCCTTCTAAATCCGGCCTGCGGACGATCCAGGAATCAGCATGTTTTTACATGAGTAGAATGTGTGCTTTTGTTTAAAATGCATCTCTGGGTTATTTGTCGTTCATTCCCCCCCCCCCCCAAAAAAAAATAGTCTGGCCCACCACATGGACTGAGGGACAGTGGACCAGCACCCTGCTAAAAAAGTTTGCTGACCCCTGGTCTGTAGGGAAGGTCTTTCAGATATTTGGGGCATAAGTTGTCTAAGGCTTTAAATACTAACATGAGCACCTTAAATTGGGCATGGAAATGAACTGCCAACCAATGCAACTGTTTTAAAACAGGGGTTATGTGATCTTTATTTATTTCACACTTACATACTGCTTGATTGTAATAAGACCTCAGAAGCAGGATTCAAATCCCCACTCAGACATGAAGCTCACTGAGTAATCTCTTAGCCTAACCTACCTCACAGGGTTGTTGTGAGGATGAAATGGGGGAGCAGGGAACCATGGACACCACCTTGATATTCTTGGAACATAAAGATGGTATATAAATGTAATAAACAAATAAAATAAATAAAGGGAACCCTCCACCAGTAATCTGGCTTCTGCATTTTGGACCAACTTGAAGCCCGAGGCATCTTCAAAGGTTAGCCCCACATAGAGCACATTGTAATAATCCGGTGTGAAAGTTACCAGAATATGGAGTGCAGGAGCCAAGTAATTTCTGTGCAGACGGAGGTGTAGTTGCAGAACCAGGCGACTATTTTCCTCCCCGCAAAATTGCTTCCCCCAGCTATATTTTTTTTCCTGTGGGGCTATATAACTGGAAGTAACTTGGAGTGAATTGAGGGTGGAGAAGTATCCTTTTCTCTCACCTACCCTTGCTGCACTTGTCAGTGTCCCCTTCACTTCCCAGCTTCAAAAGGAATCAGCAAGACCTGGGTGGGGTTTTGCTCTCTTTCTTTGGTTGTACCCTGAGTTCTCACTGTGAGCCCTCTTAGAATGCTTGATACCTAAGCAGTATGTATCTTTGTCATCCTGGGCGTGCTTCTGTGGAAGACATTTTCAGATCTATTCTGCAGTCACAGTTTGAGATTCAGTTTATAGTTTGTCCCGTAAGGTAATTTCACTCAAATAGATATTGACCAAAAATTCAACCGTTGGTATTTTTAGAAAACAAAATTTGCTGCATAAGTGGTATCAACTTGAGATGGGAAGGACACTGCAGTTCTGTATCTGTTAAAATGGGTATGGTTGAAAATCTAAATATTAGGTAAGGTGTGGGGCATATATAACACAGCCTGTTTTATCAATTTTTATCCATATTTGGGGAGATGCAGAGTTTTCATCTGAAATTTGCATACACTCAGTATCCTATTGTGATCCACGTCCCCAAAATACGAAATGATGGCGGTCCAACAACATGAATATACTCAAGCATGGGGAAGGCTATTCTATATGCAATTTTGGTTCTAGGCTCAATCTCTGAAACATAACCCCGGCATAAATTGTATGTGAAAGAGAATTTATTGTTCTCTCTTTTGCTCTTCCTCTCTCCTTTTTCGCATTACATATACTTTTATAAATTTCTATCATATTTTGCCTTTAGACAATGCCTTTTTTAACTAAAAAGTGCAAGTGCTATAACATTCCTCGTGGGGAAGGTGAGATGTGAGCCCTTTGATAATTTTAGTCACTCTACTCAACTTTTTCCAGCTCTGCAATAGAATTTTTGAGATTTGGCAACCACAGCTACACACAGTATTCTAAATGTGGTCACATTATATATTTGTACAAGGGCATTATAATACTGGCAGATTTGTTTTTTATATAACTTTCTTTTAAAATCCCTAGCATATATTTTGCCTTTTTTTCTTTTTCTTTTTTGCTGCTGCACACTGGATCAACATTTTTATTGAGCAAACCTAGGATCTCTTTCCTAGTTGGTCTCTCGAGTTCAAACCCCATCCTTCCATATGCAAAATAAGATTCACCCCAACCCAGTGTGCATCACTTTATGTTTATGTACATATGACCATATTGGCAGTTTTGTTGCCCCTTCGTCTTTTTTTTTAATAGAGATTCCTTCACAGTCTGCTTGAATTTCACCATCCTGAGTACTTTGGTGTAACCTTCAGGGGACTCACAAAACATCTTCTTTAACTGTAGTGTTCATTGTATAGTTAGTTACACATTTCATTGGCATTTTAGCTGAGTAGTTGTTAAAAATCTGCAGAGAATGTGGGAGAGGGAATAAGTAAGTGAGATTAATTCACAAAGAATGGTGTTCTTTTGGGAACAGACTACTGCATGATGGACTTCAGAAGCTACATTTCTGACAAATTTAGCTCCATGAAACAGTTGGGTAACTGTAAATCACTGGGCTCCTTTGTGCTCTTCTTTATTCACCTGACAATCATTGGCTCAGTTTTCCTTCATACTGTACAGTTTAATTTAACTGATGGAAATCTGGCACTTGTGCCCTGATTCATAAGGGAATGGGTCTTGTGCTCCTCTCACCAAAGACGACATTGAATGATAATGGACATCGAAATGAAACCTTTAACTTTCAGACTGAACTCTGCTGAAATTAGAGGTGAAACCGAATGGTGAGCTTGACATCAATACCAGGAAAGGTCCTAGAACATATAATTAAACAGTTGGTCTATGAGCACTTAGAAAAGGATGCTGTGATTACTAAGAACCAGTATGTTTTTCTCAAAAACAAGTTATGTCAGACTAATCACATTTCTTTTTTATAGTTACAGTCTTGGTGGATCAGGGGAATGCTGTGGGTGTAGTGTATCTTGATTGCAGTAAGGCTTTTGACAAAGTCCTTCATTGTATTCTTGCAGAGAAGCTGGTAAAATGTGGATTGGACGAGGTAACTGTTAGGTGGATTTGTAGCTGGTTTGCTGACCAACCCAGTGAGTGCTCACTAATGGTTCCTCATCATCCTTAAAAAAAGGGATAATTGGGGTGCCTCAGGGTTCTGTCCTGGCCTGTTGTTGTTCAATATCTTTATAAACAACTTTGATGAAAGAATGAAGAGTGTGCTCATCAAATTTGCATATGACACTAAACTAGGAGTAGCCATTGCTGATGAAGGCAGAATTGTGATTCAAGATGATCTTAACAGATTAGAGAACTGGGCCTGAACTAACAAAATGAACATCAATAGGGACAAATGTAAAGTTCTACACTTAGATAGGAAGAATCAGTCGCACAAATACAAGATGTGGGACATCTGGCTGCTAGTAGTACATGCGAAAAGAATCTAGGGGTCTTCATAGACCACAAGCTTAACGTAAGTCAACAGTGTGATGCTGGAGCAAAAAAAGCTAATGCTCTTTTAGGTTGCTTCAGCAGAAGTATAGTGTCCCAATCAAGGAATGTAAAAGTCCTTCTCTATTCTGTCGTGGTCAGACCAAACCTGGATTACTGTGTCCTGTTTTGTGCACCACAGTTTAAGACAGGGGTCAGCAACCTAAGGCCTATGGGCTGGAAGTGGCCTGCGGAGGTCATTTGACTGGCCCACAAGCCGCCCCCGAACCGAGTTGCCCACTCGGGCGCTGTGCTAAACTGGCACAGCACAAGGACTAGCTTCCACGGCGCTGAAAATCACTTCTGCGCACGCACAGACACCGGAAATTACATCTATGCACGTGTAATCCGGCCCACAGAGGGATCTCCGTGGAACTGATCCAGCCCAGGCAAGATAAACCTTGCTGACCCCTGTCTTAAGAAGTATATTGAGAAGCTGGAATTTGTGCCAATGAGGGCAACCAAAATGATCAAAGGTTTGGAAACCAAGCCCTATGAAGAATGGTTGAGGCGATTGGGTATGTTTAGCCTAGAAAAGAGGAGACTTGAAAGGAGATTTGATAACCAACTTCAAATATCTAAAGGGCTGTCACATGGAAGATGGGGCAAGCTTGTTTTCTCCTGCTCTGGAGGCTAGGACCTGAACCAATGATTTCAAGTTACAAGAAAGGAGATTCTAACTAAGCATCTAACTAAGCATCAAAAAGAAATTTCTGACTTAGGAATTTCTAAGAGCGTCAAATTGATATTTCCCTACTTTAGGAATATAGGAACCAGAAGCATTGGAATGTAAATCAGTCTGAATTACTGAATAGTTTAAACAAGTGAAAATACTGATCTTAACAGAACAGGGATGGAAGGGCATATGATTTTTTAAAAATGTAGTTGCCAAATTCCTCTTTTACTGGAAAAACGAGGGGTTTTTTTGGGGGGGGGGTTTGAAGAAATGTGGGTGACAGTTGTATTCTACCCCAGATGGCCAGTTCCTTTGACAAGCAGAATCTGGGTCCCAGAGCTAATTTCTAATAAGGGCAGGTAGGGGGAAAGATCCAAAAGAGTGAACTGCTTAGCATATCCAAGGAAGGAGAATTAAAATGCATTTAATTACAAGTGGAAGCCACAGAACTAAGTGGGATGAGTGACGAGGGGCTGCTAGATCAGAAATCCGAAAATGATGTGAAAGAGATAATGATGCAATAATTTGTTAAGGGAACCAGAATGCCAGGGAGTGGGCAGTATGAATTTTGATAACTTTTCTGTCTCTGAAGGTCTTGCTGTGTTTACCACTATGCTGAAGCTTTTTTCACACGGTAGCCTTAGCCGGCAAAAGGATAAAAAACCTAATCACTTATTTTATTTCTCTTGTATTATTTCCTAATCACTTTATTGTTGTTGTGACTTCTTTGTAACAGGTGAAGGGAAGCATGCATTATCTTGTGCTCTTTATACCTATTATTTCAGTAGCTTCCCTAAAACAGAATTTGATACTTTTTAAAGCATAGTTTGTTTTTTACAAAACAAGAAAAGATATGGACATGCCAATCTTTATTATCACCAAGAGTTAGACTAGGTTGCTAGGTTAGACATATTCTTGCACTACCACTGCCAGAACATTCTGTGAGTGGTGAGTCTTCTTTGCCGTTGTTGTTAGTGATCTGCTAGGGTTTTTTTGACATTGACAGAATTTTATTTTAGGTGACTTAATTGTATGTTCTTGGTGAGAGCAGGAATAACAACAGAATGTGGTCTATGACCTTGTCCTGTCAGTGCTGATAAGCCAAACTATACAATCAGATTTAAAACAAATGAAAGTTTCTGTCAATAGTTCTGGGGATGGTTTTCTAAAACTTCCTTGACATGAATACCAAGAATCTTTCTCAAAACCTCTCTTTTAAGAATACTGAAATGGAAGGCTGTCTTTACCCTAGCTATTTGTAACGCATGGGCCTCAGCTCGGAAACAATGACAGGTGCTTGCCCTGAACAGAAAACAATGGTAGAAGAATGTCAGAGTGGTTTACCACAAGTCGAGTAGAGTCAGCAATGGTCCGTGAAAATGAATTCTGTGTGCTGAGCTAGTCAGGAATTGTTAGATTTGTGTAAAATGTTTATTTGCTAAGCTTTGTGGCCAACATCATTACTCTTCATTTTATTCATTATTATGTCACTGAGCAGTAACTTGTTAAAGATTAAAGGTTCCAATTGGTTGCTCATGCCTAAGGTATGTAAATGTCTTGGAATCCTGACAGTAATTTACTGGCTGGTTCTGCCAGCTAGCATGGAAATAGCGATATTAGAAACCATGAAGTATAATATCTGGCGCTTAAAATGACTGATCCTGCACATACAAATCCTATTAATGTCAATAACATTTGCCTACTAAAAAAAAAAATTAACAACAACAACTTTACAATGGATCATAAGAGAGAAAACTGACCTGAACCTCAAAACATAGCAGTGACCTTACACATTCTAGTATTATTACAGTAAACCCTGAGGAGACACTCTGAGCTAAACAGATTTAAGGCAATGTAAATAAGGTCCTGTTCTGATAACACTTTCTCAGTGCAAATCTCAACCTTATAAGAGATTCAAGCTTCCATGTGCCAGTCCCTTCCAATGCCATGTTACAGTGCAAGGAAAGTAGTGAGCAAATTGTACATCCTTGGATGACAAAGATTATTTAGATCCATTCCAGTCCGAGTTCACATCTGGCCATAGGATTATGTTGTCCTTGGTCACCCTGATGGAAGATCTTTATAGAGAGTGTAACAAGGGAGTGAAGCCTTGCTCCTGCTTCCTTGTCTCTCTGCAGTTTTCTGTCCCACTGACTATGGCATTCTAATCAGCAGTTGCATGGCTTCATGGAAGCACCGTGTTAAAGTGGCTCTTTCTGGTCCTACCTTTGAAGAAGAAGAAGAGTTTGATATCCCGCTTTATCACTACCCGAAGGAGTCTCAAAGCGGCTAACATTCTCCTTTCCCTTCCTCCCCCACAACAAACACTCTGTGAGGTGAGTGGGGCTGAGAGACTTCAGAGAAGTGTGACTAGCCCAAGGTCACCCAGCAGCTGCATGTGGAGGAGCGGAGACGCGAACCCAGTTCACCAGATTACGAGGCCACTGCTCTTAACCACTACACCACACTGGCAGTTACATGATGGATGCAACGAGGCACTATCCTGTCCACAATGCTACACTTAAGAGCTCAGAGTTAGTTTACTTGTGGGATTGCCTTACTGCATATATATCCACTCGAGCACATGTTATGGCTTATATATCTAGCACTTGGAAAAAAGTGATATTTTAGTTCAGCAGCACCTACAGTTTGGGCTTCCCTGCCTATTGACCTTAGACCTTAGTTGTATTATTTTTTGTGCCTGCTTAAAAGATTTCCGTTTAGGCACTGAGGCAGATTTAGGGCAGCACAACTGGTTGAGCTGCACTAGGCGCTGAGCTTAGGGGGCGCCACAGGGCGCCACAATCATGATATAGCGGATTGAGTGGAACAGAAGGCAAGAGGCAGAGGGTCACCAAATTTTGGCCTCACACAGGGCACCACTGAAATTTGAAAGAGCAAAGTCTGCCCCTGTTTGGCAAGCCCCTCCAAACATGTAGAAGTTAATGTGTTTTATCTCTTTTTAGCTATTGGTGATTTAAATTTTTTAAAAAATGTTTGTAAATGCCTGTTTCTAACTGTTTTCATAATCTTAACATTTTGCTTTATTTTTGTAAGCCATTCAGATGTTTTCTTACAATCAATTTATTTAAGGGTTTCGTTTAATAAGTAAATATGCTGCATTTCTATTTCCCTTTTAGTATCTATCCATCTTGAAATATAAAGACAATACAGCACAAGTTCTTTGCTACTTCCTCTATACAGAAAGATGAGAATGCTGGGAGGGTGGAGACTCTGGACAGAAAGTGCCATCTGGACATTGTTTGAATTTGGAGTTTTGCTCTACCTTTTCATATTTATATTTCCATAATTATAAACAATACTAGCTTTCTGTTTGAGCTTTATAGTAGCTCCTAATAAACATTCCTTGTTCATTAGCTCACTGCAAGCTTCTATATCACAGGACTACTATGAAGCCTGCCAACTCCAAGAAGTGAGTTTGCAAGTGCTAAATTTGGAAATTCCATCTTAGAAGCCAAGATCAGGTGTCAAACATTTATAGTATGTTACCCATCTCCTTAGAGATTAGATATTTCCTCCTTCAGGCCTGTGAAACTGTAACAAACTACATGAATTGAGTTAATGTGGGGTATGTAGGAAATCAGACTATTCCCCGTAAGTTGAAATCACAGACCTGCCATAGAAGCAGATTTTTGGAACTAATAAAATGAGTTTATGCCATTTGTTTTTCCTTTATATTGGCTGCAGGTGTTCACCTCTTCCTCCCAAGTTACAAAAAAGACATTCTGGACCATTTTTAAACTAAGTAAACTAAGACCTGGGGCCACATCTATTAAGCATTTATAGAGATTACAAAAATATACAGCAATTTCCACTCCCTAATGCAAGGGTTAAAACTGTTAAATGTATTCCCTGCAGAGTTGCTTGGAAGCAAGGTGAGTTAACATTTTCTTTTTAAAGAGGTACACACAAATACCTATTCATGCAGCTAGCCGAATACAAAAGCACATGCTTGAAATTAAATCTATGGTTATTATAAGTGAAAAGTCTCCTACTCTTCTCCCCCTGCAAGCCCTCTAAATCTGTTCTGGGGGTTCAACAATTGCAGTATCAGAAATTATAATATTGACTTAACACACAGGGTTATTGTGCGGATTACAACTCGATAACGCATGTGAATCACTTTGAATACTTGAAAGCACATTACAAATGTTAATAATAATAAAATAATAATAGTATGGCATAATGTTAAAGACCAGAGTAGCTGGTGCTACTACTTATTCGTGCTGAAGTATAAAATAAAAAATCCTAAAAGCATTTAACATTTATTCTCTATATTCCTGCCTTTATTACTTTATATTAGTACTTAAAAAACATCCCAGATAAGCTGAAGTCACACAAAAAGGGGCTGAATATTTTATCATGTCAAGTAATTGCATTTACAATGAAGCCATCTAAGTTAAAATTTGGACAAGAATAAGAAGTTGTGGTAAAGGGTGCTTCATTTTTATTTTGTTCTGTTTGTGATTATTATATTAATAGCACAGAATTAACTGGTAGGGTCCTGAACTCTTAGAATCTGAAGTAGAGCAAATTGACGGGCTAGATCAGGCATAGGCCCTCCAGATGTTTTGGGACTACAATTCCCATCATCCCTGACCAGTGCTGCTGTTAGCTAGGGATGATGAGAATTGTAGTCCCAAAACATCTGGAAGGCCAAGTTTGCCTATGCCTAGGCAAACTTGGAATCTAGTGACAACGGCCTTTGCCTCAACACAATATTCTTTATGACTCCCAGAAATTAAACCTACTAGTGAAAAGAAAAGTGGTGGAACAGATTTTCTCTGACCAACCAGAATTCCCCAATGTAAGGGGGGAGGGCTTATTACCTAATTAAAAACATGACCCTAGGCTCTGCTTTTCAGCTAAATTGTCCTAAAGATGGTGATGGGCACTTGCCAGCAAGCTACTAGTTGGCCATTTCTCAGCAAGATACTGAAAACTGTCCCCCTATCAACTGTTCAGTAATCTTTGCACATATGTTCATGTTCCAGTAATGTTTTTACTCCGAAAGTGAAATTCATTGAAGAAATTTGATGGGTAGCGTGGTAAACCTGGCATTGCTCTTGCTCTGAATTTCTTTTGTGGTTTGATGATAAATGTATGGAACACAGTCTTATTTTCATCAAAGTGTGTTTTTATTCATTTATATTGCCCACTCTCTTGAAGAGAGAGATGGGCATTTTATCACTTCTTACAATTATGATTAATTGTACACACATTTTCCCTTACTCCTTCATAGCTTTTGATTTTCTTTCTCTCACAGAATTCTGGGCACTGTAGTTTAGCCCTCAGAGTGTTACAATTCTCAGCTATCTTTAACAAACCTCAGTACCCAGAATTCTTTGAAGGAATGAATGTGATTCAAATGTGCTTTAAAGGTATACGTAGTTTGTACATAGTCTTTATCTATTATTTTGTGAAATAAATTCTTATTCTGTAATGAAAATTTAATTGCAAGGACTGCCCTGAGATCTTTTGATGAAGGGTGGTATAGAAATCCAATAAATAAACAAATAAACTCTACCTAAACAGTAGTTGTAGATATTTGTAAACTGTTAAGAAATACTTCCCCTCTTAATGCCTAGTTAAGTACATTTCCACCGTATTTCCCCCATACAATAAAGTTGTCTCTATTGCAGTGTAACCCTAGTTTATGTGAGAGAAGAAACGTGAATTGTTCCAAGATTAAATTTTGTGTATTTGGCTTTCAGCATTCTGGTGAAACAGTTAAAAGATTTTGGTCAGATAAAGTTTCCATATGTAATTTTAATCTTCAATGGAGATAAGTATGTATATGCATGAATCAGGGTCTCAAAAATAATGTCAGGTAAACTGCATGGCATGAACCTTTCCCCCTGAAATCAAGAATCTTCCCTACATAATGTTGATAGATGTCTTTCTTTAGCTGACTTTTATTCTTCCTTGTTTCTTTGCAATTAATAAATGAATAGCGCTATGAATTTCTTAACTATAGTTGGTTAATTCTCTATTCTGGGCTCTCCCCCTGCCCCCAGTGCCTCACATTGTTCTCCTCTAACACATGCATACCCACAGAGCTACCAGCTTTTAGTTGTCTAACTTTAAATTGATTAGAACACATTAATTTTTAAATAAGTGTCACATATCCTTAACCAAGCACTACAAGGTTGAGAAGGCTTCATGGTGTTAAAGTCTGAACCAAAACTAAGTGAGGAGAATTTTAAAAATATGGGCTGCCCTTCATTAGCCCTCATGATATCTCCTGACAGGCAGTGTGCGCTGATGTTGCCATGCCAGGCCAGGGCAAGACCGACTGCCATGCACCATTTACCCTCTGTCAGCAGCTTCAGTCAGTGCCTGGGCAATACCGTACACACGAGTCTGTCATGCGTCAGCCTCAATTAGGCTCAGTTTGCTGCGCTTGGGAAAAGCAACAGCCCTACTGTTAACCATTTTTGTTCTCTCTGTCACTCTCATTTTCTTATTTCATTCAACTGTCTTTGCAAACTGTTTTGGATTTGACAGTAGTATTCCTGTGGTAATTCCTGCAATATAGTCATAGCAATATAGTGTGTAGTAAAATGAAGTATCTGTAAAATCCCACTATGCTCTGTGGTACTTCCTTCCTTCAGTGGAAACATTTCTTTATGACTTTGCCACATGGCAAAGACTGGCTGTCATCTGAGTGGATCAGTGTATCCTGCAGCTTTAGAGTATTCCAAACCTTTAATCTGCCAATACCTGGGAATGAACGGAACAGAATATTAGTCTATTTTATTGATTGTCATTTGGATTGATTTTCTTACCATATTTTTACTGCTGTTTTGTTCAATGCTTTGAATATACTTTATGCAGAAAAGCAGCCTGCACCTTTTCATAAGTAAATAGTCAATGTGCTCATTGAACATGATAGAATCCGGGAACTGGAAGGATCAACCTGCTGTTCAGTGCTTGAAATCCAGGGCTAGAGCATTTTAAAGTGAAAACTGTCCAGCCTCTGCCTCAATGATAATTCCAGCAAGGAAGAACCTTGGTTCCCTTGTCAAAATGCTCTCACTTTCCATTAACGTTCCTATTAATGTTCCTTTGAAATCTACTACCCTGTAGCTGCAGCCCATTAGATCTTGTTTTACCCTCAGGGACAGCAGAGAATAAATCTTACTCCTCTTCTACATGACAGCAGATTGATTGATTGATTGATTGATTGATTGAATTTATATACCGCCCTATACCCGGAGGTCTCAGGGTGGTTCACAGAATAAAATCAAAATATAAAACCACAAAATATATAAAATAAAAACAACAACCCAATAGTGTGCCCCTTCCACCCCAAACCACCCCACATTTTAAAAGGGCATAGGATGTCAATCAAATCAACCAAAGGCCTAGTTAAAAAGGAACATTTTTGCCTGGTGCCTAAAGGTGTATAATGAAGGTGCCAGGCAAACTTCTCTAGGGAAAGCACTCCACAGATGGAGAGCCACTGCAGAGAAGGCCCATTTTCATGTTGCCACCCTCCGGACCTCTCGAAGAAGGGCCTCAGAAGATGATCTCAGGGTCTGGGTAGGTTCATATGGAAAGAGGCGGTCCTTGAGGTACTGCGGTCCTGGGCCATTTAATGCTTTATTAATGCACCTTCAATTGGGCCTGGAAACTAATTGGTAACCCATGCAGTTGGACCAGGATCAGTGTAATATGCTCAAACCATCTTGCTGAAGTTTCCGAACCGCCTTCAGAGGGCAGCCCTACGTATAACTCATTGCAGTAATCTAACCTTGAGGTTACCAGAGCGTAGACAACAATAGTTATCATGGAACTTTGGAGTGTCAGGCATAGCCCTACTGGCTTTAGCCCAAACGTAGCAGAGTTTTCCTGCACAGCGAAGAAGCTAGTTGCGGCAGTAATGACTAGTCAGCTAGACTCAGAATAACTATTTACAGGATTTATTAAAAAGGAGAAAATAAAACAGCAGAGTTTCTGCATACAAGTAAAAGTAAAATAAACCCTCTCTTTCTCTCTCTCAAAACCATACACAGCACTTCTACTCCTAACAACACCTCACATCAAACTGAGCTAGCAATCCCTTGATAACAGAGTTGAGTGCTGGTCGTTAACCAATCAGAGTGAGTAGTTTCTAGGTCAAGCAGACCTGGGCTTTCTGCCAAGAGTAAATTGACACCAGCCTGAGTTAATTGTGCGAAGCTAGAATCTGCAAGTTTCCCACGAGAACCAATTAACAGAAACTGAACACCCCCTCACAGATTCTGCTGAACAATTAACATCAAATACACCTATGTAGGAGATCATTTTTCCAGCAAACCTAAACCCTTGCACATTCGCTTGTTCTTTATCTTTGCCAATGGTTTAGTTAACACATCTGCTACATTTTCTTCACTTGATACATAAGTACAGGTGATTACATTGTCTTGTACACAGCAACGTACATTTTGGTATTTTACAGAGATATGTTTGGAACGCGATTTGAAACCCTCTGTTTTACTTAAGGTTATACAAGCTTGATTATCAATGTAAACTTGTACTGGTTCTCCACAATTTACATTTAAATCTGTTAACAAATGCTTGAAATAAATCACCTCGTTGCACAATTCACTCAATGCGGCGTACTCGGATTCCGTTGATGACACACTTACAACGTCTTGCTTGCGTGACCGCCAGCTGATTAAAGCTCCACCGACCATTATGACCAGTCCTGTGACAGATTTTCTATCCGGCAAATTTCCCCAGTCACTATCACAGAAGCAACTCAACATTTCATCCTCTGAAGAATTTAATTGTAACATATAGCCAATTGTCTGTTTGAGATATCTCAGAACTTGTTTTACCCCTTTCCAGGCATTTAGTGTGGGTTTTGAGACCAATCTACTTAATATGCCTACTGCATAGCTAATATCAGGTCTGGACCACTGTGCTAGATACAATAAACTTCCAATTACAGAATGATATACATCAGGATGTTCAAATTCAGGACTCTCATCTACATGAAGTGTTTTTATGAAACCTGGATCCATAGGCACCACTGCCCCTTTGCAATCCTGCATCCTGTATGTAGTCAGTAGTTGTTTAACTTTGTTCTGCTGACTAATTAGACAGCTGCCATCTTGGGCCCAGCACACTTCCAACCCTAGATATGTCCTAACCGGGCCTAAGTCTTTCACTTTGAACTTACTGGACAATTGCTTGGCAAACCTTTTAGTTTGTTTATCTGTTTTGCATGCATACAAAACATCATCTACATAAATCAGACAAAACTCTTGATCACTGCCTGTACCACGTACATAAACACAATTGTCAGCTGTACTCTGCTTGAAACCAAATGACACTAAAGCCTCATGGAAACATTTGTTCCAAGATCTTGCAGCCTGTTTGAGACCATATAGAGCTTTGTTTAATTTCAACACTCTATTGGAACCTGTCTCATAACCAGGCGGTTCGGCTAGATACAGGTCTTCTGATATTGATGCATGTAAATATGCAGTCTGGATATCAAAATGGTTTAACAGGAGTTTTCTCTTTGCTCCAAGCGTTAAAATCAGCCTTACACTGTCCCCCTTAGCAGTAGGGGAAAAAGTCTCGTCATAATCTTTTCCAGGCCTCTGAGAGTATCCTTGAGCCACTAAACGAGCTTTGTATTTGTACTCTCCTGTCACCAGAGGTTTAAGTTTGTACACCCACCTGCAGCCTACAATCTTTGCCCCCTCAGGCGCTGCTACTGGTGTAAAAACCTTGTGCTCATTCAGAGAGGACATCTCTTCCTCCATTGCCTGTTTCCAGAGCTCTGCCTCCTCTTTTGGTAACTTTAACACCTCCTGAAAACTCTTGGGTTCTGCACTTACACTAAACACATTTGCAGTATCTGGAGAAAAACGCACCGGAGGCACTCCTTTGTTTTGTCTTTTAGATCTTCTGGGAGAAAATTTTTCTTCTGACCCACTTTCCTCCTCAGAACTACGACCTCTCTTTTGTTGCATAGCAACTGGTCTTTGGCTAACTCCACTTTCTTGAGAGCTCTTATCTGAACTTTCCTCCCCCTCAGACTCTGATTCTCTGTGTCTACTTTCAGAGTCATGAAGCTCCTGGGAAGGTTCAAACCAAACCTCAGTATTGGCATGTAGTCTCTCCCAGCCACTATGTTCACAAAAACTGGCATTCCTGGAGATCACAATGCCATTTGTCCCTTCAGCAAAGCGGAAACCTTTTCCCAGCTCCTGGTAACCCACAAACACTAACTGTTTGGTCTTAGGATCTCCCTTCTTTCTCATTTGTTTTGGAATTAATACCCAGGCTTTTGATCCAAACACATGCAAATGGTCAATTTTGGGTTTTTTCTGAAACAATTTAAAGTACGGGGTTGTACCTATTGTTTGGTGAAAGAGTCTGTTTTGGAGATAACACGCGGTGAGCATGCTCTCCCCCCAATAAGACATGGGCAAATCAGCATCGTCAAGCATGGCAAACATCATATCTTGTAAAGATCTGTTTTTTCGCTCTGCAACGCCATTCTCCTCTGGGGAAAAAATGTTCGTTTTTCTATGCCCAATGCCACGCTTTTGTAACCAATCTTTAAAGGCATTTGACATAAATTCACCACCTCTGTCCGTCTGAATCCTTTTAAGTTTAATGGACAGAAATCTTTCCACAGATGCCACCCAGCCTTTAAACTTAGTGAACACGTCACCCTTATTCTTCATGGGAAAAACCCAGGAGTAACGCGTGGCGTCATCCACAATTGTTAATGAAAAGCGCGATCCACCCCTGCTTACAGCAAATGGACCAATTACATCCATGTGAACCAGCTGTAGAGGTGACTCACTAACTCTGTCACTGCTGGGGTAAGAGACTCTGTGGGTTTTAACCTTTTTACACACATTACAATCAAGGTACTTGTTACAACTCTTTAAATTACCCCCATCAGCCAATTCAGACATTTTTAGTACACTTTTCCAGCAAGCATGCCCCATTTTCCTATGCAATAAGTGCACACAGTTGTCATGTATAGCTTTGTTATTCACTGCAGGCTGAGATTTACTGACTACTGCTGCAACTTGAGATCCTGCTTTAAGCCAAAACAAGCCTCCCTCTGACTTAGCAGTGCCTAAAATCTCACCAGCCTTCTTAATAATGCAACTGTCTCCTTCAAAATACACTTTAAACCCAGCTTTTAGCAAACAATCTACAGACATCAGATTGCTCCTTAATGACGGCACACAAAGTACATTTTGCAGGCATTCACGAAGACAAGGAACAAAAACTGCACCCCCCGAAATCACTTCGGAAGTACTTCCGTCTGCTAGAGCCACCTGGCTGCGCTGTGCTGAGTTCTTGGAAACAAACAATTCATCTGTATTTACGATGTGGCGAGATGCTCCCGAATCGACCACCCAGACCGCTTGTTTCTCATCAGCAATCTTGACCTCGCCGGTCACCAGCTGAGCCGACTGTTTTCGTTTGAAGAATTTCTTTTTACGCTGCTGCTGCTGCTGATCTCGTCTCTGCTCCTGCACCGGCAACTGAGACTTGACCAACTCTGGACATTGTCGTTTTAGATGCGCTGAAGACCCACATCGGAAACAACGCCTAACAGCAAACGCTGACTTCTCACCGGCACGCTGCTCTTGCTTCACCTCTGGTACGGCATGAGAACTCCTTCCAAACCGCCCGCCTGTAGAAGCCTCTGCAGCCAACGACCTTTCTTGCCGCTTCTGCCATTCTTCAATCAAACGCCCAGTAACGTAACTGACTGATAAATCATGCTCCTGCATGCCTTCTAGAGACAAAACTAAATTATCCCAGCTTTCCGGGAGAGAACTCAAAATAATAGCCACCTTCTCCTGCTGGTCTAATGCACAGTCTCTTTCCTGTAGCGCAGTAAACTTTAACTGTAAACTGTGTAGGTGTTCCTGCATTGTAACCCCAGGCTGTAACATTGCCTTGTACAATGCCTTGCGAATGAACAGCTTGGAAACCGCTGTCTCACGCACATGGAGTTCTTTAAGTGCTTGCCACACACCTCTAGCTGTCTTGATTCCCCTCACATACGGCAACTGGGAATCTTCCAGCCCCAAGACAATTGTGGCCCTTGCTCTTTGGTCTTTATCGAGGTCTTCATCATCAGGCTTCGCAGGAAACTTACTCACCACTTGCCAGAGACGATCCCTCTGCAGCACTGCCTGCATGCGTTCCGACCACAGCAAGTAATTGGAGTCATTCAGACGCTCAAAAGCCATCTGAACTGGTTGTGAGGCCATCTTGAGAGCGATGTCCCTGGAACCCGGAACCAGCTACTCACGACCACCGAGAGAGAAAACAGGAACCACAGCACCCAGCACTCACACGCTGCAGCTGTTGTCCTTGTGTCCACTGCGTCACCAGCTCACCACGGTCAGGAACCAGCCAGAGTCCATCTGCTGCACCAGCAGGAACAACAACTTCTGGAACTACTGGAACCAACGCCGTTGATGCTGACACCACCGCAACTCAGGCTGGCAGCACAATGCCCATAACCTCATGGAACTTTGGAGTGTCAGGCATAGCCCTACTGGCTTTAGCCCAAACGTAGCAGAGTTTTCCTGCACAGCGAAGAAGCTAGTTGCGGCAGTAATGACTAGTCAGCTAGACTCAGAATAACTATTTACAGGATTTATTAAAAAGGAGAAAATAAAACAGCAGAGTTTCTGCATACAAGTAAAAGTAAAATAAACCCTCTCTTTCTCTCTCTCAAAACCATACACAGCACTTCTACTCCTAACAACACCTCACATCAAACTGAGCTAGCAATCCCTTGATAACAGAGTTGAGTGCTGGTCGTTAACCAATCAGAGTGAGTAGTTTCTAGGTCAAGCAGACCTGGGCTTTCTGCCAAGAGTAAATTGACACCAGCCTGAGTTAATTGTGCGAAGCTAGAATCTGCAAGTTTCCCACGAGAACCAATTAACAGAAACTGAACAAGTTAGGCTATCCCTGTCCAGATAGGGGCATAGCTAGGCCACCAGCTGAAGCTGAGGGAAGGTACTCTAGGCCACCTCAGCCTCGAGCGACTGCAAAGGATCCAGGAGTATGCCCAAGCTACGAGCCTGCTCCTTCAAAGGAAGTGTAACCCTATCAAGAGCAGGTGATCTCCCACCCATCCGGTCTGGGGAACCATCCACTAACCACCCATTATGTTCAATCTTTCCATATAGTTCTTATTTCCCATATTGCTCTTCAGAACTCATTCCATTTTGTTTGCATTGCTCTTAAAGTGTGATGCACAGAAGTAGACCATATGATATCTGACTAGTGTTAAGTGGGACTGTTACTTCTCATGACTTGGACATTATGGTTCTTCTAGCGTAGGTTAAAATTGCATTTGCCATTTTTGCACCTGCATCACCCATCTGACTTATGTCCAGCTTCTGATCAGTAACAACCCCCAAATTGTTTTTGCATGTACTTCTGCCAAGCCAGATGTCCCCCATCTTGTACCTGGATTTCATTTTGTTCATTTGCTTTAGCCCAGTTTTCCATTATCTCAAAGTCATTTTTAAGTTTATTCTCCTGAGATGTTAACTGTTGCTCCCAGTTTTATGCCATCTGTAGATTTGATAAGGATTCTCTCTATCCCTACATCATGGACCGAAGACAGTGAAGCATACTGGGCTCAAACCAGAGTCCCACGGTACTTCACTGGAAACCTTCCAGTTTGATGAGGAATTGTTGGTTTTAAATGTCTCTTTTCTTTAAGCACAGGTAAAAGTTACTAAATCATATAGGAAAATTTACAGTTGTGGTCAGTATAGCAAACTCCTCATTGTGAGGTCTTCCCATATGTGACAGTAGTCGGGAATAATAAGACCACCACCATGGCTTCTCTAAACTAGGTTACACAGTGACCAAGCAAGATTTGCTGATATGAAAAGTTCATTAAAAGTAGTAGAAGCTTTTTCAGCCTCCCCAAGCTCCAAATGTGGAACACACATGACTATTTATGTAATAAAAAGGGGGCTACTGTGCAATTTAATGGACAGTGAGACATTTTTACAGCTCTCTATCCACGAGGGATTTATAGAGCCTTATGGACCTGGTCAGTGTGTAAAATCACGCCAGCCCAAGAGACTGTTGTCAGATGTTGGTAACAAGTCAGTGTTTGAAAGGAATCAAAACAATATAAATCCTGTGAGATGTGTGGCAGCAGGAAGTGTTTTAATGGGGAGGAAGACGGGGTCGACCACCACACAAGAGAACAAGGAGAAGAAAGTGTTTTCTCCCCTTTCATGCATACAGCGCCAGCAGGGGTAAGCAGGTTTCTATAAAGAATCTCCTCAGCGGATCAATCCAGCAGAACAGATGGAGTGCGTCGATATTGTACATCAGATTTCCATAGCATGTGGCAAAACAATACAGGATGGCAACTGTTTAACTGCACAACTTTTTAAAGCACCCATAATTATCAGGAGTTAAAAAGATTTGTGGGAGTAATGATTTCCTAGTAATAACTGTGTAGATTTTGGTGAATAGTACCTTCCCCTAGGAATACATTAGCAGGAACTGTACAGTTGTTCAACATCTTGAAACATAACTTTTAACTACTGTACTAATAAATGCTTGGCACAATTAATTTTTATAAAGAAGGGGTTTAATTCCCCAAAATTTAAAACCCGGTATAGTTCTGTTTTTAAGTCAATGTCATAGGTACAACTTATATCAGTGGCAGGTCTGGCCGTGCAGATACGGTATATGGTGTGGGTACAAAATGGAAATTTTTCCTAAGATCATTCAACTGTCCAGCTGCATCTTAATCACATCCTTCTGCTGGATGTAATATTCTAAAACATTTGGTTGCCTGCTGTTTCTATGAAAATTCAGTTTCTATGAGAATGAGTTGCACCTAATTCAGACTTTCCTCTTTATTAAAATGGGGACAATACAAATGGTTAACCAGGTGGTAGCTTTAGGAATATGATAAACATTGTCTAGAGCTATCATCCTGAGTGTCACAATGTTTGTTGAATTTTTAAGGGAGTAGAAGTACAGAGCTAATGGATTTGCTTTTAGAAGGTCAGAGGCTTTTGTTCACTTAGGAAAAAAAGCATTTGGGCAGATGGGAATTGTTTATTATTGGAAGTTGTTGAGAAATAATTATTCTCTGGCTTGGCTAAGTCTAGGAGCATGAGGCACTTGGATCAATTTTTAAGGATAATTCTGCTATGATAAGGAAGTAACAGGAGCCCCATTGTCATAGAATTATAGAATTCTAGAGTTGGTAAGGACCAAAGGGTCATCTAGTCCAACCCCTGCAGTGCAGAAATTGCAGCTAGACATGACAAATGGCCATCCAACCTCTGCTTAAAAACTTCCAAGGAAGGAGAATCTACCACTACCCTGTCAGGCACAGGGATTTATTTATTTTTAATTGTGGCAGATGCCGAGGGGAGCTCAAGTAAGCATCCTGAATGCTTAAGTAATTAAAGATTCCCATACTTAAGGACATACGGTGAGCTCCCGATGTCATTGTCATCATGCATACATTTGCAGAAAGCCTGCCATTTTTAATTAACTACCCACATTTAAAATAAGTTATTTAATTTTCTCTAAAGCACTTTTTATTTAGTTGCCATTGCAGATGAGAGAGCTGGCCTAAGGAGAATGAGAATGTACTCAGGAAGTCTTCAATTAAAATTGCTCTTCTGCTATGAACTCACTGGATGGCCTTTCTCTTAGCCTCTCCTCCTCCCATTCTGCAGTGATAGAATAAGAATCCTGACTTACTTTACCTTACTCTGATTAAAAGTAAGTTGAGTACCACCCAATATTACCCCCTCAGTAACTTGAAACAGTCATTTCAGCTCGGGAAATGGTACCTGCAGTGGAAATTGGGGAGGAGGCTCAACATCCTCAGTTCAGCCCCTACTCCATGGATACATTTAAGGGCTTTATGCCACATCATACCTGCTTTGGAAAAGTCAGATATACATACAGTCATTAAAGAGATACAGTTTGTGGTGTTTTGAAGCAATTGTAATAGAATCTTATATAAAATGTACGAGAACTGAAACAGTGCTGCTCATGGCATTTTAGTTAGAGCTTAGTACTTCAGAGAAATCTCCAGTTAATATTGCAGCACCAGCTAATGTTGAATATCTCCAAGCGGCCAGCAACTAACTGGAGGCCCATGGGTGGGGCATAATGTAAAGAGTTTTAGATTAAAATGGGGAGGTGTCTCTGTATTCTAATGAAGCAAGGTCTAACTAGAGCACTGCTTATGAGAAGCTCAGGTACAGTTATGTTCATCTATGAAGCTCACAATGGGTTTAGACAGCTATTTATCTCTCAGCCTAACCTAATATAGGGATGTGGTAAGGCTAAAATGCCACTCGAATCTCTTAGAAGGAAGGACCGGATAAAAATAAAATAAATAATGGATCTGTATGATCTGTTAGCCCTTCACCTGTCAGTGCATGATTATGTACCACAGATTGCCAAAACCAACTAAATTATGTGATAGTTGCACAACATAAACAGAGATGCAAAATGTCTAAGTGCTGGATATAGATTTAATTTCCAGACAGTGGTTTGTAGCCCATAGAGGACCTAATGTTGTACACAGTGTTTTGTGGATTTATATTTTGCATATCCCCAAAAGAAAACGAAGTATATTGTGAAACAACTTTGAGAGGTGGTGCCATGATATTAAATACATGTTGTTGTTTGGTCTCTATGGATTATTGGTTTTGGAGTTCTTGTAGAAAAGGGTTCTTTCCTGCAGAACCTTTAACATCTCATAGCTGCAACATATATTCTTAGACTGCAATCCTAAGGATACTTAATTGGGAATAAGCTTCACTGAATTCACAGGAACTTTTTGGTTTAGGATTGATGCCTTAGTGAACACAAAACACCCAGTAAGCTGTCAGATTTCCATCTTTCGTTGAGTGGATAGGGAATGCGGAGGGACTAGAGATACTTAGCAAAAATGTGCTTAGGTAATTTGTAACATTATGAACAAAGAAGAACAATGTACAATAAAAAGCATAGGCAGAGAGTAGGTACAGGTCCTGTGTACAAATCTACTGAGAGTGTTTAATATCACTTTAAGATTTGTATGACAAGACAATTTGTCTCCAGTGCAGAACTATACTGTAGAGGCCATATGGATTGAAGGCCAGGAGGATCATGGGTGACAATCTGTTCCAAGCCACTGACACTACATGACCCCGGGCAAGTCACTTGACTTTCTTGTGCCTCTCTCAATCCAGCTGGAAAATTGGGTAACAAAAGCTGGACCTCCCTGAAAACCAGATGCTGCCTTAGAGTTGAACATGTCCGGGATAAACAAATTATAAAAGCACTGATAACTGCTGCCCTAGAACAAAAGCCAGTTTGCTGACTCAGTATGAAAAAAATGAAAGATCAACCTGTAGCTCAGGGATCTTGAAGTGGTAATTTGTCTTGGATTCAGCTGCAAATTCTGTGGAAGAGATACACTATCTGTCATTATGGAAGAGGCTTGAGAGTGTCAGTATTGGAAAAGAGTCAGATTAATAGAAAACATGTAGTTGGAAGGGACCACAGTGATCTCAGTGTTGAAGCAGAAGGTGTAATATGACCAAATCAAAAGAGTGAAAAGTATAAGGTATAGGTTCAGCCATCTTCCACAAGAGAATTTCATATAGGCTCACAGAGCCAAACAAATGGTATTTCTGAGTTCATATCCAAACATCTAACAATATATATTAAACTAAATTCCCTAAATATTACAGTGTTTTTTGGAGGGTATATCTAGCAGGTCACTTGAAGAATGAAAACATATTAAGCAACTGTTTGCATTGATATTTTAAGGCAACATGTTTGAGACAGGTTTTGTTGCAGGTGGAGCAGATGAAGGCATCTGGTTTTGCTGCTACAGGTGCACCATGGTGTTTCTGCTCTCTGCGCTCCTCCCAGCGGTCATTCCTCCTCTGGTCACTGCTGGGAATACGCAACCTGACTGGCTGTCTCCAGGCACTGTGGTCGTCTGCAGGGGATTCCCACATGGCAGGCTTGATGTATATCCAGCAGTTCACTTGATAAAATATTAAGCTTCTGAATTATGTTATTATATCTCATGTGTGTGTGTACCTCAGTCTCTGAGAGGTGTGAGGTTTCAGCGATTCAAGGACATACCTTTGGTTAGGTTTTCTTGAAAAGAAGGTCACTGCAGACTCACAGCAGCAACATTCTGTCAGATTCTAGCTCTGGATTCTCACAGAAAGCAAGTCAGGCTTCTGTGTTTCTTTCAGCCCCAGTTTGATGCCTGAATTGCTTCACACACACACACACACACACACACACACAGAGAGAGAGAGAGAGAGAGAGAGAGAGAGAGAGAGAGAGAGAGAGATACCTTGATGACATCACTTCCATTGGGGGAGACCTGTCCCCTTCTGCTCACTTTTCTCTGCTGTTTAGAATGCAGAGAAATCTTTTATCTTCCATCTTAGCACTAATCACCACAGTGCTAAGACCAGAGATAAAGACTACCTGCTCTTTAAGAATAACATACAGTGTTTTCACCCACTCCCACCTCAATGCTGGAGTGGGAGTGAGGAGAAATCCTATCTTTTACTGTCAGAGAGTAGGCAGAGGGGTAGTCTCCAATCAGAGAGCCCTCTCCTGCCCTTTTCTCTTAAAGAGAGATTCTTTCCAGTCATAGCATTAGAACAACCATAACTATCCTGTGCCTGGTGTTAGGTGAATGGCAGGTGGGCATAGTCTGATCACAATGTCTTCACAGGCCAAATGCAGAGGCCTTGTAGACCTGGACTGGAGGTTTCGCACCACTACTCTACCTCATGTTGCAAAGTAAATCCTTAACAGACCCGGCAGGGGCTACTTACTTAACTAAAGAACTGGTTTGACCATTTTAGCAGCCTCCTTATTCTTCAGAATCCCATAGATACTCATCGCAGTTCAGAGATTGTAGGCAATGCAAAATGCAGCTGCTATATTGTTGAGTGGTGTAACATATAACACCGGTCCTTCGATCTGCACTGGTTGTCTATTGGCTACCAGGCTCATCTCAAGGTGCTGGTTTTGATGTATAAACCTCTTAGTGACTTAGGGCTGAGCTAACTGACAGAGCTGCTGTTTGTATCCTGTTCTGCTCCTGACAAAAACCAGTGATTCGAATATATTTGGTCAAAACGCCTTTGCTTTTTGTTATACACCACTGCTTACTATGTATCAAGATTTGTTTATGTTGCCTATACTCCATGTGTCAAGGCATTTGTTTCTAAATAATTATGCTTACAACATTTGAAATATTTAGCTCTTTAGGGGTTTGTTTGGTTTTTTGGTTTTTGAGGTTGAGCTATATACATCTTTCTTGGTTTTGGCTTTGTTCCCATTTAGGTTACACAATTGCCAAGCATAATCCTGTGTTGTGAAAGCCGAAATAAGTCTTGCTCAGTGGCACACTTCAGACTCTCCTCCATCAGGCTGGCACTTTCTAGTTTTCTGTGCCCGCTTTTGCTAGGCCTTCTGAGTTAGCAAGCAGCAGCCATTCAGCAGTCTGTAACAGATAGAGGCATCTGTAGATTTAATTGCTGTTTGTAATTGTAGATTTTTAATTGATTGGTGTTATGCATATTTTGGTATCTTATAACCTACACTAAGATTGCTTTTTTGTAATAAAGAAGGGAAGAATATAAATTTTATAAATAAAAATAAATTGGGAGTCTTCTTGGTAGGAGAAGACAGAGCAGTCTCTAGTTTCTCTTCCAGAATTTCATATAATCTAAAATTGCTGTTTGTGCATGCTAGTATGGTGAACAAGAAGTCTTGGATTAAGTCCTGGGTGAAGAAATGTACCATATTTTTCCGTGTATAAGATGCCCCCTTTTGGGGGGACTCCAAATTAAGAAAACACCCCTCAGCACTACCCGTGTATAAGACAAGTGCCAATTTTAAACCTAATTTTTTGGTTAAAAAAGACAACACCTAGTCTTATATGTGAAAAATATGGTAAGTGGCATGCATCAGCAAGACCTGGGTAGATGGTGGCCAAAAGGCTGAGATACAAATATTTTAAATAAATTAATCCTTTTTGTGAGGTGGCAATTACATGAAGAAAGCCCTTTGAGCATTTCAAGCATTGCCTTTTCTAACAAGAGGGTTAATTGTTGGGGAAAAGAAAAGAAACCCCACACATTTATTTAATGTATGGAAAGACACCACAAGTGTGTGCTGAGCCGGGGATCCACTTGCCAAGCAGTCGGTGCACACAGCAGCCTCCCACACTTTGTGCTCACCAAGGAAAACATTTGCCACTTCCTTCATATGTAACAACATGCATAATTCTTCTGTCACAACTTTTCCACCATGGAAACTAATTTAAGTATAAAGTGGTCCTAAATACTTTGTCTAATTAGACAGTGTGAGGTGATTTAAGGAAATGGTATGGCTCCCTGTTTCTGAGACAGTTTTGTTCTGTTGTTGTCTGGCATTCATGACCCTAAATACATACTATTAATGTTGTTTTAGCACAGCTCGTTTTATTTATAGCTATTATAAAGGAAGGTGGTCATAGACTGAACGTGGGGCTGGTTATAAACACACCAGACAACATTTTTTTAAAAAGCAAATGGGACAAATTAGGGAATATTTATGAAACAGAGATGAAGAAAGATCACATAAGATTTCAGGCTGGAACGGCTGGTTATTGAGGGGAAGAAGAAACATAATCACTAGCTTAAGTTGATGGGATAATGATAAAGTATTTGGTCTGATTGTTACCTTTATATCTAATTCCATCTTTTGCCTTTCATCTCTGTGCTCTTAGCAGCAAGTTAGGATATCAACTGTTTTGAAATACTTTTTGGGAGGCTATATAAAAATGTTGTTCAAACATTGGATCTATTTTTGGTTGGAGAAAATCACTGTTTTCTAGCATGAAAAGCAAAACTGATTAAAAGTACTGAGTAAATGCTGTTATTAGAAGCTGGTTATGAATCATGTACAGCAAAGGAATAAGTGAGAATTATAACTAAGATCTCTTAAAAAGCCGGTTGTAACAATTTAATGTATATAGTGATGCTGAGCTAATAGCTCTTAAGAGTTTATAGGCAATTTAATAAAGAGCTGTATAGCTCTTTAAAAAGACATGATAGATTGCTACTAATGGCATTGTGTATATACACAGAGGCTGTTTCTTCACTTCATTGAGGTCTAGCAAATGGGTGGCACACCTGGAAAGACTTGCATTTTAAATGGACCTTTTTTAGCACTTCTTTGCTTCATATGTATATAAGATTATATAAGATTGATGACTTGAAACATAGTGGTATGGAACACATTGAGGTCTTAATGCTTTTAAACCATTTGCTTCCCAGTTTGTGTAAAAAGATCTTGGTGTTTGGGGGTCACTGTTTATCCTTCTCAAGTAAACACACTCTTAGTTCCGGGGGTTTGCCTATTAACTGTGTAAATCCAGTACGCTTTCAGGAGAGAGTGTCAAGTGTGGTGTTTTTTAAGCACTCGTAATAAACATGTACTGTTTAGACCTTGGACAAGCTTAATTTTTGTTCACACACTACATCTTCAGTGGTATTTCACAAATAGTCCAGCAGCACTTGATGGAGAAAGTCAATTTTAAACATCTATGAAATGTGTTCTGTGAATAAGGTTCTCAAAGTATTAAGGATCTGGCCCTTTGCCTCATTGCAGAATCTATATATTTCTCTATATTTTATATAGTCAATGATGAATAACATCTTACTATGTAATCTGCCATCCTTGAAAATGAGAAGTAGCATGACCTGGACAGCCACATATATATAAGTATGTAAAATGCTAAACTGCCCAGTTATTCCTTTTCATTTCTTTTTAATGTTTCCCATGTTTTTGAAGGTAGAAAGTTCAACCTTGCCTAAGATGGATTGAGCAACAGTTCAGCCACCATACCAACATTAAAAATGAGTCCCTACTCTATGTTTGTGTCAAAGATGGATTCCTTATTTTGTAATTCATACATTTTCCAAAATAAACATGCTTGCTAGCTGGTTCTTAAAACAATCCATTCAGTACTTTGGATACAAAGCATGTTCTATTCTCACACCAAGGATCATTTTCTGTTTAAGCAGGTGTTATGGATGCAGCTCAGTCATGGTTTGCTTTGGAAGAACTGATAAATACTTTTGGCAAGCCACATTTCCATCTATTGAACAATTGTGGCATTGGGGGAGACTTGTGTGCCCTCAGTATTTTCCACTGCATTCAGAATTTAATATGAAGTAGGATACTGTGCCTTTGGTGATCTCCAGAAGCCAATGTGTAAGAAGCAGGAATTGTATTCACTCTATAAGTGAAAGTATGCACTTGTCTCAGACTTCAGACCAGCTCAGTTCTTTCTTCACCAAGGCATTTTGTCCAGATTGCTCTGTCTGAATCCTTTCTATAAAATGAACCAATGCTGATCATCCTTACAGAGTGGTTGTGAGGATGCATCAGAGAGGAATAATAAATCACATTACATGAACGAAGTTTACAATAACAGGTAAGGATGACAGATGTATTCAGGGCTTATCTTCTGAGCCACATATTTTGAACATATTCTCGTTTTATTATGCTGCTGGGTCAGGTGATGCTATGTCATACGTTTTCAATGCCCAATTAGCAATTGGAATCAGATACTTCATTTAATTTTAGACTCAAGATTTGTGTTCTGAACTTTCCCTTTCTGAGATACTTATTTGTCCCTGCTGAATCTGTATCTTCCATCCTGAGCCATGTAAGGTTAAAACTGCAAAAAAATATATATATATTTTATTCACGTACCAGGGAGAGAGGCCTCTGTGTAATAAAGAAGCAACTTTATTTTTTTTTGCTTAAAGGGTGTTTCAGGTTGTTTTTTTTAAAAAATTCCCACTTAGCTCCCTATTGATCAAAGCATAGAGGTTTAGTCAGCATGATGGCTTAGAGGGATAAGATCTTAAAACGGTGAGATAGAATCTTGCTTCTTACTGCTTTTACTGCATAGGCTGTGGGGGATTCCTTCTAGTGATTTTTTAAAACTTTATTTTTAGATATATAATTTGTGAGAAGTGATAGCAAAGAATACAGTTTTAGAGAGATACAAAACTGAGCAGGGAGGACAGTTCTTGGAAAAACTTTTGCATGTATTAGTGCATACGCCTCAGTATTGACCAACAGCCACATACTTTTTGAATATGTACTGAAAACATTTGACTCTGCTGTGGGTGTGAACAACTGTCAGGAGAGAACCAGCAATAAATCACACAGAGTAAGTGAAGTTAACTCTTAGGAAGAAGAAACAGGATCTGCTCAGGAGTGCCTAATCCACAGCCACTCTTCTTCTGCAGGTCTTGCCCCTATGAGGCAGTTGTGGAGACTGAAGGTCCTTGCCTTCCCACAGCTACCCAAGTCCCAGGTCTTTCCAAAACAATCTGAGACTATGCTGGTGTGCCTGCTTTGCTCCTCCTGCTTCATGCCTCTCCTGGTCCTGGGGATGAGCTTGTCGCAGCATGAGAGGGAAGACACCTTTGCTTCTTCACCAGCCTGACTCATCTCTGCCTCTTGGCCTCCAAATATTTCTGTACAGCTTTCTGCCAAACTATTTCCAGGGAGCTTCTGGCCATTGAAGATTGGCCTGAAAATGGAAATTATGGAGGCCCATGCCTCAGAAGGACTTTATTAACAGATACATTTGGGGTGACAGGAGAGAAGGAAATACCCTTGGAATAAGAAATTCATTGGCTACTGGTATTTATCATATATATAACATGGACACAACTTCACTTCATCTAATAAGTGGATGTGATATTTATATTTTATCCAGTATGACTCTTTTTGTTTCTAAGATTTAGTAGTTTAGCAGAAAAACAGGAACTTGATGTCTCTATCTTCTCTATGGTGCTTAGTACGTAAATTTCCTTTGGCTCCCCTGTCCTAGACAGGCACCATAACAACTGCAGCACATTGGCTCTCATCACAGTATTTGCTACACTGGTTCCATATTTTATTCTTGAACCCACTATGCGAGTTCCTTTGCTTTGCATCCTTGTCTCCTCCACCCCCAGCCCACTGGGTGTCATTACCTTCTAAATTAGTTTGCCTCCTTCCTAAAACTGGGATTGTTAAATAAGTCTCTCTTTCCCTGTAATGTGTAATAAAACAAAAAGATACCGTGTGATATGCATGCAAGGGCAATAGCAGCCAATGAAGTGGAATGGATATGGTAAAACACCGAACACAATGATTATAACTTTAACGCACTTTTCAAAGGAGTGGTGTGCTCAGAGGAGGAAGGTGCTGTTTTTTGGTTGTAGCCACTTGCATTCAATAATGCTTGGCTTTGACTTTTGTATATACACTAGAGCTCCAGCAACTCCTGATGCCACCATGTGTGTATTGTCTCCATTTTAAAAGCATTATGAAATACACCAGACCAAACACAAAGCTGTGCTGTGACTGTTTCTGCTGAACTATGCAAAGAACTGCTCTCAGTAGCTGCCATGAGGTCCACCCTCCAAAAACAATTGCACTAAATTTATTGTGGTTCTTTGAAAACATTCTTACAATCCTGGTATGTCATCAGAGTAAGGCCTCTCTCTCTCTCTCTCTCTCTCTCTCTCTCTCTCTCTCTCTCTCTCACACACACACACACACACACACACACATGCATGCACAGACACCAAACAATGTGAGAGCCATTTATGCATAGTAAACCTCTGGAGACATTGGGCGGTTTCCAACTACCACAAGGAGTTTCACTTGTGCAATAGAACTTGTGCTTCTCTCCTCTCCCCATGTGCCTCCCATCCCCTTCCCAAATCTGCTCTGGAGGGTTAGGGGGAAACCCACAGCAGATACAGGGGGTCCCCAGGGAAGGAAAGTACAATTACACAGTTGAAAGTCATTGTGCTAGTGGAATCACTTTGCCACACAGTCAATATTCCAACCATGTGGCTGACCACACAATTACTTTCCATCCAATTGTTTTCCTCGCACTTGGGAGCGTGCCATTCAGCAGTACAGGCCCTTGCAATTTGACCTCACCCATGCATAAAGGTAAAGGGACCTCTGACCATTAGGTCCAGTCGTGACCGACTCTGGGGTTGTGGTGCTCATCTCGCTTTATTGGCCGAGGGAGCCAGCGTACAGCTTCTGGGTCATGTGGCCAGCAGGACTAAGCCGCTTCTGGCGAACCAGAGCAGCGCACGGAAACACCGTTTACCTTCCGGCCGGAGCGGTGCCTATTTATCTACTTGCACTTTGATGTGCTTTTGAACGGCTAGGTTGGCAGGAGCAGGGACCGAGCAACGGGAGCTCACCCCGTCGTGGGGATTTGAACCACCGACCTTCTGATCGGCAAGTCCTAGACTCTGGTTTAACCCATAGCACCACCCACGTCCCTTTACCCATGCATATGATATTCTAAATTGCAACCGCACTTACACACGTGCATTGAAGAATGACCCACCCACCCCCATATGAAAGCAGATGCTCTGCTGTTCAGAAGCATGCAAGAAGGGAGCCTGTATAGCATAATTTAGTCGTCTTTCTGAAATCTGCCCCACTTGTTCTGCAGGTGTGCAATACAGCTTCCTGTTTGTCTTCCTAACTCCTCTCATCCATTAGCTTGAGCCTTTTTTGAACCAGGACTGTCAAATCTCTTTTCAATCATTATGCTATGGCATGCTTCTACACAATGTCTGTTTCTTTTTACTGATTCTTTCCTCGTAGATTTTCTTATCCTATGCCTACCTGCACTGAATAACTTTTCAACAGCCAGTTATCCCAATTAATGGTGAACTGAAAACCACAACTAAAAGATTTGCCCTTACATTTTTGCTCCATATTTCGGAATGCAGGAAACACAACAGAAAAATGAGCATTTAGAAAATAAGTTTTGTCAATAGCAGTTTTGTGGTGCGTGTTTAGAACCTCAAAACCATCTTAATTTCTTTGTGCTTCTATCTTCTCAAACCCCCCCCCCCACCACCACCATAGCATGCTAAGAATAGCATTAGTTTCCTTGTAGCAGGATGCCACCACTCACTGCATTTCTTCACAAGTGGGGAAAATTCCTGCGATTCAATTTATATTAAGGATAAAATGTAATAGGAAATTAAGATAACCCTACATCCTAGGGGAAGCCAGTCAACATCTTTCAATGGCTACACCCAGTCAGTTTGGTTTAAAACATTTAGCATAAATGTTAATGTGTAGCTATTTCTCAAAACATCGTTAACACCACATGCAATTTCTTCTAAATGACTTTCCAAAAGAAGACAACACAAGAGTGGGCTGTTCACAAGATTTTGCAGGAGACATTTATTTCGGAAACTCTATTTACTTTTATGATGTTTATCCATCGCCCACTGAGGGGTGTGAACCGTACTGGTTTTACACTCTGCAAAGCAGTTAGTTACCTATTTTTATGCTGAGCATTTCTTTTTCAGACTACACAAAGCTTTCCTTTAAGTAATCCCAAAAAACATACAAACAATGAAGCTCAATTCAGTGCTACCCAGAATTATATATCTATAGCAACCATCTTGGAATTAAACATTAACCAAGACCACAGTCTATACTATTAGAGAGAAAGTGGGGGTAAATGAAAGATTTTACATACATATGACATACATGCTTATCACAGACAGCTGCTTTTAGCTGCCATATATCAGGAAATCAAATTCTAGTACTGATCAGCTGTAATTCAGTACTGTACCTTTGAATGGACTAGTGGTCTTCATTCTTACTACTTGCTTTGTGCCCTAGTTAATGTATTTTTGGCTCTTTCAATACAGTTACCATCTTTTTTCCCTCCTTTCATTTGCACCAGCACTTAGCAAATGTAGACCTTAGTCTTAGTGCATTTTTTCTGCACTTTGCAATTCACACACTGCATTCATTGACAGTGTTGGCTGAGGCTGATGGAAGTTGGAGTCTCAACAGCATCAGGAAGGCAGAACATTGGCTATCCCTTACAGTAAAGTCTGGTAAAAATTAAACAAGACCTGTAGCTTGCAGATGGCACAAATGCATTTGCTGGCGGAAGTCAGAGCCATGTTCACCAGTCTTCTGGTTAACACAAACACACAAGACACTTATTTTATCCCAGTTTCTCAGACCTTTTGATCAATTTATTTGTATTTAATCACAAGGACTCATGTGTCGGTGTTTTGCATCATATGTTTATGGTTTCACATTGTGTGTAATGACCAAGGTCTCCAAGTAGACACCACTTTCACACACACACGTTTTTGCTTCCTGGAAAGAAAAAAAGTTGGGAAGAGAGGGGGTCAACAGAAAAGTCTCAGGTGACTAACGGATCTCTTAGAATAGTATGTGTAGCTAATTTCTCATTGGCAACATTGAGTGCCATTGTGAAGATGATGCTTCTTCAGTAGTTGGGGGGGGGGCAGAATCTGGTCATAAGTTATCTGGTCATAAAGACACTGTCACTTGAGAATGTCCTGGTGAATTGTACTCACAGCTTTTTCATGTACATCACTTGATTACACTTGATAGTGCCCCGCTTTACATGAGAACAGAATCCAGGGAAAACATTTGTGTTTGAGCTAATGTGACATTTGATCTGTATTGGCTCATTCTAAAGTTTGTGTGTGATGAACGTACAGGTATGAATCAAACCCATAGTACACTGTATTTCACCTTGTTTTTGTTTTTTAAATCACTAGCTTCATAAACAAACAGGGAAACTCTTTAATCTCTTCTAAAAGACCCATAGTTTGTAAGATATCAAACTATACAGTTGTTATGTCCTTTCATGCAGAAGATGTATGGATGGTATAAAATTACCTTCTAATCTTCCTTGTTGAAATAAGAATTGAGTTTTCTCTTTGAAGAAGTATTAGCAGTAGTATTGAGGTTGCAAGAGATGTTGCTACTGGAGGGACAGTTCTCTGTGTTCTGTGCTGTTTACCTGAGGTTATATTCCAGATGCTCTCAGAACAGCTGGGCTGATTATTAAAAATGCCTCATAGTAACTTCCAGCCAAAGTTGATCGATACTTAGTGCAAAGCTTTACATGTGAGAGAGTTATTTAAACATTGAGTGCCCCCGGGATAACAGGGAATGAAAAAATAATGCAGAACAAATATGTTGAAGGGTTCAAAAGAGCAGAAGAATATCTTTTTTTCTGTATGTGTCTGGGGGAGGGGAGTTGTTAAACTATAAGGCACTTCAGATACTTATATAGATTTTTGTTTTCAAATGTGCAGATCTTCAGTTGCAAAACTAATACAGAGTAGGCATGTATTTCCAACTTAAGCATATGTACATAAGAGCAGCCCTGTTATACCAGACCAAAGGCATGTCTAGTCCAGCATCCTGTTTTCACAGTGGCCAACTAGATGCCTATGGAAATTGTGCCTGGGTCCAGCTTGTGGAACATGACTCTCCACACTTATGATCTGCAGCAAATGGTATTCAGAGACATGCTATCTCTGACAGAAAGCAGTACAAAGCCTTTGGTCGCAAATTCACTTTGGTGATTTATTTGACATCATCTGAATTGTTGTTGCATTGTTGAGTATATGCAGGGCTGGCCCTTCCATAAAGCAGGGTGAGGCAGCTGCCTTGAGGTGGAAGCCCTCAAGATGACACCTGACCTACTGCCTCCAGAATTAGTGTTGATTTCCAGAAGGATCTTGCAAGATCTTCATGACGTCTCATGGAAACTTTGTGAGGTTTTTGGCAAGGACTTGGTGAAAATCAGTACTGGCGCTGCTTCTCTGGCAACAACAGAGGTGGCACAAGTGGCAATGCCGGTGGAGATGGGTAGCATGGCGGCTGAGGAAAACGGTGCAGCAGAGTGGGGCAGCACTTCCTGTTTCACCTCCAGCAGCGAAATGGGACGCATCACCCCTGAGTATAAACATAGTATTTGACATACTATGTCTCGTATGATCTACCCATCCTGACAACATCCCTATTAAATGTTGGGAGTTGGATGGGGTTTGAAGATAGAAACTTGCCTAAGACCAACCAAAGTCTTTGGCTGAGATTTTGCATAGAACCCTTCTCTCTTACACTACTCTACTTACACTACTCTACCTCTTGGATGTGTTTGTTATTGTTATAGATGGCTCTTCATTCAGTACTTATGCTTCACTTCTCATGTGTGCCTGTCAAAACTCTACATACCTATAACTATGACTCTGAAATGAAGAGCATTGTATACAGACAGTGCTTTTTTCTGGGGGGAGGCAGGGGGAGGCATACATTTTGTGAATCCAACGGAAGAAGAAACTAAAAATATATATTAATTTTTAGTTTCTTCTCTAGCACAGTGAATCATCAGTTCTGCTGCTACCCCCGATGGCAGCCTCATTTCCTGTCACAGTGTTTCCTGAGTCTCAGACAGAAGCGAGCGTTTAATGTGTGAAGTAGGAGTTGGAATCTAGCACAGTGATTGGTCAGTTTCGTTGTTACTACCTCCGATGGCGGTTCCATTTCCTTTCCCGGTGATTTTCTTGAGTCAAAATGAGAGTACCCCTAAACATTTTTTTAGGGGGGAAAAGCACTGTATACAGGCAATGACCATTTTATGTGTGTTCAATATGTGTGTGGTTGCACAAGCATGCATTGCCACAAACCAAGATGTTAATAGAAGAAGGGCAAAAACAGTCCTAAAATAGCACAGAAAGAGCAAAAACAGTGCCTAGCAATCCCACAAGCCTTTGCGAGTACAAACCCACCAGCCCTTGCCCTGACCTTTGAGGCCTGTGGAAACTTGGCATTTGAGCAAGGAGGTTTGGAGGGAACGATTGTGGTGGAGTTTGGTGGAGTTTTGGTTTTTTTAAGGCTTTTTCAGGGGTTTCCAGAGGTTTAGTGGGTATTTGCCAACTTTTTCAATGGTGTGCCCAATATACACGATTTCACTTAAACGTGTGGTGCCTCTGAATGCCACCCCTACGTAAATGAGGAGTTGCCTGTACGTTTGAAAACCTTGTCATACACCATGCTATGTGAAACAAAAATCTGCAGAGTTGCACCAAGATTTAATTTCCATTTAGACGGATACCGCCCATAGTATTTAACTCCTTTGACTTCATTGTTGTGAAATACCATTGTGAACCTAAGATTTTAATTTGCCTCTTTGTCTGGAAAAACAATTTCCCTCTTAGATTGTATTTTAAGCTGGGCAGATAAGCTGGCATTTGAAGCTCCTGACTTTTGGTTAAAAATGATGCTTTATATGATAGTTCAGCATTGCAGCTTAGCTTCACACCATATGGAATCAGTCACCACATTAGGCAGTGTGTATGAAGGGATTCAGCCCTTTTGAAACATCTTAGTATATGTAAAATGATTTATCCCAATGTATATTGCTTAACAGTTTTCTATGCTGATTTGTTGCATTTTTGTTCTTCAGTCATTATAGGAAGGCCCTTCTCGTGTTCTTCATGGTATGCTTGTGTTTTTGTTGTTCTTCTTCTTGTTGTTTTTATTATGTATTTTGTGTTATTATCTTGTATTTTTATGTTGTGAACTGCCCTGAGATCTACAGGTGAAGGGTAGTATACAAATTATTATTATTATTATTATTATTATTATTATTATTATTATTATCTGAAATACTACAAGATTTTTGTAAATATCCCAGTTTTATTAATTAAGTATGATGTAATTTTGCAAGTAATTGTTTTCTATGGCTCTGATTTGCACTTTTATGCAAGGCTACTCTGAAGCAAGTAGACTACAGAAATGTTTAATTAATTGTGGGCCTTTTGTTGTTTTTAGATAATACGTAACCTACAGGTAAAATTCTGGTATACTCACAGCAGTCTTTTTGTACCCAGAATGCTGCTAATTCAGCTATTCAAAGCGTAAATCCTCTGTGGGCATGCAAGCTATTGAGCAAACGGTTGATCGATATGAACACAGTGAAAGATTCTGTTAATTAAAGCATCTCCCATTAATTTCTAAGGCAAGAAGAACTGAAAGAAATTTCAGTTACATCTTCCCTTTCTCACCAAAACTGTTCGCAGATGCTAGCAACCATCTATTCATAAAACTGTGGAGAGCAGGTGTGGGAAACTTCTCTTCCAGAGCTTGCTGAACTATAACTCCCATCAGCACCAACAAGTATGGCAAATGGCCAGGGTTGATGGGAGTTGTAGTTCAGCAACCTCTGAAGACCCAAAAGTCCCCCCCCCCCCCCCCCGTGTAGAGTATAATATAACAATATAGATTTAAGGTTTAAATTGTCACATAGAATTAAACTGCATGATATAAATGATATGCTATATTGTTGGTTGGATCTTAGACACCGTTTCCACAATGACACCATTTCTAAATAATTTCACCAATATTTTTCACTTTGAAACTAACCCATCCATCATCTCACCCAAGAAGCGGGACTGGGACCATGCTGGCTCTGGTTGGGCCACTGATTGTGCATATTTTAAAGTTGTTATAGCTAGCTCTTTGTACTTTTTAAAACTTCCCCACTGATAGCAATGTCATGTGTTGCTGCTAAGCTAATGTTGGTCTTCACACTTCATTAATAGTATTTGAGGAGAGTAGTGTATATGATTCTGTGATTCTATGTCTTCAAAATGGGGCAGATCTTTCTTCACTGTATATTGTCAATCAGATAGGCATAGAATGGAGAGATATTTTTTCCCTAAGACCTAGCTTCTCTCCCTTCCAGTGCTTGAAACTTCTTATATTGGCTGCAGTTTATACCACTTTCAAGTTACCAGTGCTAGCCCTCAGAATCAGTATATGCCCCTCAGTTAATTTAGAGATGTCATGACGGTGTGAGAATTCTACTTGGTATGTTTTAAACTACAGTCGTACCTCCAGTTAAGAACTTAATTCGTTCTCGAGGTCCATTCTTAACCTAAAACTGTTCTTAACCCGAGGTACCACTTTAGCTAGTGGGGCCTCCTGCTGCCGCGGCTGCGCAATTTCTGTTCTCATCCTGAAGTAAAGGCTTCAGCAAAAAAAATATTACCTGAGGTAATATTCCTGGGTTAGTGGAGACTATAACCTGAAGCATCTGTAACCTGAGGTATCGCTGTATTCAAAACAAATATTTTCTCTGCCACCCAGAATTATTTTCATGCAGCTTCAATGTTAGTCACAGTGGATTTCAAACATAAGTGAATAACAATGCAAAAGGCGCTGGCAGCGTCAGCATCTATTGTAATGAAGCTGTTTGACAATGGGCAAAGCCAAATGCGTCACAGGCATTCCTGTGGCAATGTTTCTTACAGACCACTCCCTCTGGGGAACTGAAGCAAAAACATACTTGTGAAATGAAGGGGAATTTCAGGAGCGGATGAGCCTGAGACGTGACTCAGAGTGGACACCAGGGATCAAAAGTGAACATAGAGGATAGGCTATGCTCTGTTCCACACGGGGCTGCTCAAAATCCATAGTTCCTGGCAGCCATCTGACTGCAGAGCCAGTGGAGTGTGCTTCTGGGGATGAAGTCAAACTGTTTGGACATCAGTCCTTTACAGTAATGTGTTTGGTGATTAGAAAGCAATCCCGTATTTATGAGATTTTGAAAGGATGGATGATTTCATACTTCAAATTTAAAACTATAGATACTGAACAAAATCTCCTTTTCATGAGAAATGTTAAAATTCATGGTCTAGCTTCTGCTACTTCTGGAAAATCATTGTCATTCTGTAATTCTCAAAAGTGAGGTGATTGCTTTTAAATCTGACCCATATTTCTTCCCATATAATGTACTATACATATAATGTATCTAGAATTAACAAATAAGCATGCATCTATATCCTTTTTTTTAAAAAAAAAATGATTTATAGAACTCCAGCTGCTGCTCTTCTGTTTCTAGGAACTCTCCTGGTCTAATTGTGGCTATCAAATCATTGCATTGTATGACAGAGAATTTCTGACTAAATCAACAGATAATATTTTAATGAAGGAAGAATTGGAATTGATGCATTCTTTCTGCTTGTCTGGGGCAAGCTGATCTCTCTAACTGCAGGGCTTGATTAAGTTTAGAAAAAGGCAGGAGTCAGTATCTGCTTATTATATTGATATCATAGTTTGCTTAAGTATTAAGAATACCTTTTAAAATACGTTTTATAGTGCCCATGATTAAAAATTTCCTTTTGGCTTATTTATTTTATTTCACATATTTTCTTTTTCCACCATGGAGCCCAATGTGGTTCTCAGGAGGCCTCCGATCAAGGCACTGACCAGACTCCCAACTTGCTTAGCTTCTGCAAGGTGGAGGTCTCGCATAGCTTCAGACCAGCTATATCTCAAGACTTTCCTCCCACATCCTTCGTGTTGACAGCTACTGCTAAGAAGATTACATTTTTAGCATTGCCTGAGGAACAGCTGAATTGCCATAAGGGTTGGCTGATTGTTACACAATCTGTAAAGGCATTGTTACACAATTTGTAAAGTTACAGATAGGTAGCCGTGTTGGTCTGCCATAGTCAAAACAAAAAAATTCCTTCCAGTAGCACCTTAAAGACCAACTAAGTTAGTTCTTGGTATGAGCTTTCGTGTGTATCTGAAGAAGTGTGCATGCACACGAAAGCTCATACCAAGAACTAACTTAGTTGGTCTTTTTTTTTTTTTTAAAATAAATTTTTATTCAAAGTTTTCAACATACATAGAAAGAGAAAGAAAAAAAAAGGAACAGACAAAGAAATACACATAAAATAAAACAACAATATAACATCATACTTAGTTGGTCTTTAAGGTGCTACTGGAAGGAATTTTTTTGTTTTGACAATTTGTAAAGGCATTGTTAACCAGCAGTGGGTAACCACCAGCCCATGAGCCAAATTAGGCCCAACACATTCCTAATTTAGCCCACAAGGCCGTTTCCCCAAACCCTGTCCATGTACCCCACACCTGACATTGTGTGTGACATCAGGTGTAGGGCAGTGGAACTGCAGTCGAACTGTCACTCCTGATTGTTCCTTGGCAAGCAATTAGCACTTACAATAAACCCTGCAGGGAAACATTTCCTTCGTTTACATAGTTTGAGGTCAACCACTGCAATTCTCACTCTCTCTATTGTTGTTGGCGTTGCTTAAAATATTGCCTAAAATCACAGATCTCTAAACAATTTACAACGGAATGAAATATAGATTAGCATGCATCCTTAAAAGTGATCATATGAAATTAATATTTTGGAAGTGCTTGCTGGGGGGAGAAAGTGTTTTCATGTCAACACCATGCAATGCTGGCTTCTGCCTCATCTCTGCTTGGATGTGTTCCATAATGCAGGGACTATTGCACTGATTGCTCTCTTCTGAGCGTAGAGACGTTTGATTTCTGAGACATGAGGCACCTCCGAAAGCTCAGTCTCTGATGATCTGTGATCTAGTCTGATGATATGGATTGCATACATGTATCAAACACCAGATATTATATGCTCTTGGAAAGTCCTTTCCAGGGCATGTTTTAGACATGTGCACCTAAGAAATCATTGCCGTGTGATTTCTAAATACAAGTTGTTTCCTTATTAAATTGTTTAAAGATAGTTTGGAACATATCCTTCATATCCTTAATGGCGCAGAGTTCAATCCTATAGTGACAACACAATATACAACTGAATTGATGTCTCTGATGTAGCACAAGGTGATTTCTTGTTTCCTTGGTCCAATGCCAGCCATCTTCTCTGTGGTGTAGAAGAAATAGTAGTTAGTTTGGTGCGCTGCTGGTGGCAGGCATCCGGAAAATCAGACAGACAACCGAAGAGCCTTCTGTGAGAGTGGCCCTTTCCTGGTGCATAGCTGTATCTTCAAGAGGGTATGCAGAAAAGGGACTTTGAGAGGCAAGTGTCTAACCTGCCATCACTGACTAACCTGCCCCACATAGGACTCCACTGTAGGAGTTGCAGGTCAAGATTAAGGCTAGGACAGAGGCCTCTCTTGTATGCTTATATAAAGCACCACTGATGGTGTACATTGATGGCAATTTATAAATAAAAATAATTCTGATGAAAAATGGCTGTATGCATTCATAGGATCAGGCTGTCCCACCCAGCTGCGACATCAGAACCTTAAAAAGCGGCATACAGACTGTGGCATTAATCAATGTATCTATGTGCATCTACTGTCAGCGGGGATTCTGTAGGCTCTCATTTGTATCAGGTAGACTTCAAATGGTAAAGAATAGGTGTCAGCAAAGTACAGAATTGATACATGAATTGTTTTTTGTATCTCCTTCCTAGGATGGAAACCATGGTTGACTTTGTTTGACAAAAATGGCAAACAATTTCATTTTCCATAATTATTAGTAATAAAACTTATTTAATAAATTATTTACCTGTGACAGCAGGATTTATTATTTGTTGATGAGCTTCCAGGGGATAGTACTTGCTCATAAAAAGGCAAAAATGTGACACTAATACAGTCATACAGTGAATGTGTATGATTATATACTTACTGCACCTATGCTGTGTTAATAAGCATAGCAACGTTAAGTAATTTGTGTTTCTTATGACATCTTATCACTGTTTCAAAAGTAATATAGAAGTACTCTTGCGCCTATTTGCCTATCATTGCTTATCATCATCGTCATCATTTATTTCATGCATAAATTTTTAAACAACAGCATGATTTTTTAAAAATCATGCCTAATACCGAGATATAGTCAATATTCTCAGAAGAATTCCTGCTCTCATCAGTCATCCAAAAGTAAATCAATATCTTAGATGATAACAAATTGTTTTTTAAACATTCTTTGGACAAAAAAATATATTGGCTGTGAGTCCTGCTTCCTGCCTTGCAGACCTTTTTCCACATGGCCTGGGAGGGCATGGCTCTGACTGACTCCAGCTAAGCATTAAAACTCTTCTGTCTCTCTGGAAATTATGGCAATCTCTTACAGGGATCTGTCAGCATTCCAACATAATGGGGTTTGTGTGAATATTGGATTTTGGTAGTATCCCTATGCTGAATGTGTCATGAATTGAGATTATCTGGAGACATGTCAGGAGCTTCTGGGTTGCTGAGTCAAAAGATTCCTAGTGACCAGTGCCTATTACGGTGTCTCTCAAACATTCTGGTACAGGCAGCAGCCTGCAAGTTTGACCAGTTGTTTGCCAGTCTGCCTTTTTTTCTAGAATAGACATCACCAGTCTTATTAGACCAATGGGCACATGTGAAATTTTGAGAAAGTTCTGTGGGGTCCTATCACAAAACGACTATTGGGGGGGGGACGTGACTAATGCACAATGGCTGCAACATATAAATAAACAGAAAATGAAACAAAAAAATGTTGTGGGCACCTTCCTTTATCAGCTGCCACTGCACTTGTTCATGGAGAAATGTTCTTTGCACCTCTCCTCTTTTTAGAACAAGCGGGAGGGAGGCTGTCCAGTCTTGGCATACAATGAAATGTGAGCATGCTTAGTGTAGGAAACTCTGAGCCAATGCAAACATGAACAGAGCAGGAAGACTGAGCTTGTCTTCTCGCCACTAGCATCTGGGCTGAGGTCCAGTCTGAGCACTAGAACAGAAACTCTAATTATGGCCTATGCTTATTCAGCAGCTTACAGGATCAGACTTCTAAATATGTGCATTTTGTTTTGCTAAAGGGAAGAAAACTCATTATTTTAAACTGATGCATGAGATTCTTCCCCACTTTTCTCGAATAATCAAAGATTATTTAATGATTTGTAAAATATTCATAACACAAGGAGATTGTTACTCCTGAGACCGTTATACAAAGCAGTAATATGTGTTAGACAAATGACAGAAACCTCTTCATTTCTTTTTTTAAAAAATGAGTGTATGAAAGCAAGTAACTGTTGTTGTGCCAGTTGCAGTCCAGACCTTCTTACTGCATATCATGGACTAATCTGATCCCTGATGGTGTAATATGAAATGAGTTGAATAGTGCATAAATATTACATTTTTTTGATGTGTGTATGAATCACACCAGTACATTCTTATTTTATGTTACTATCGTAATTTATTGTAGACTCCTTTTTGCCTCCCAGTTAATTTTAAGAATTTGTGTTTTACACCTTAATGTGGCAAAATTTTTGCCGTAATCCTGAGTAAATACTACTTTGGTTATTCATTCTTTTATGAAGTGTTTGATAACTCCTATACAAACATTTTACAAGGCACTGTTTTCACTAGTCATTAATTTTGCTAATTGCTAAAGAAAACCTGAAACCTGGGGTGTACGGTCTTTATCTGCTGCTCATCATGTGTCTGCAATTATGAACATAGATGCATATGTATTTGTGTAGACTTTCAAAAAAATAACTAGCCTGGCATTGTAATCATGACTTAAGCTATTGTTACTGCCCGCAGGAGCCATACCAGCAACTGAATGTGGCAGTAATATAAAATACAAGTAAGAATGTCTAGAGTCTTGATGGTTGTCATTTGATTAAATATATGTGAATTCCGTTTGATCTTGTCTTTTTATAATTCAGAGGGGCTTCGTTGTATATGTCTCACCTTTCTATAAAGTGTTTCTGGCAATCAAGCCTTAATTTCTCTTCTTATCTACATGCTTGCTATAGGCACGTAGCGCCTATGTTTTTTGTTCAAATGTTATGGTTGTAAACTGTTCTTAATTTCTGCCATTTGTTCTGTAGATGTAAAAAAAAATCCATCTTAAGGTGGGGGGAAGAAAAATCCATTATATTTGAAGGAATTTGATAATTTTGTTGTAGTTCATTGCATGGCAGGTGGTAATAATGTCTATGCCAGCGCTGTCAAAATATGAAAATTAAAATGACGATGGGTTTTAATGAAATCCATTTGACAAATATAATTAAGGTGTTTTAATATGAAGGCCTGTAATAAAGACTACCGGTGGACTCCCTGAGGTCCTGACTAATTGTGTAGATTGCTTTTAAGCTTTGAATAGTTTTATTGGATAATGAACTGTTAAGAAGTGTTAGATCTTTCTTAAGCAGAATTTGGTTTGAAAAAGAAGAGGAGAGACAGGCCTGAGGTGTGGCATTTTAAACATAATTAGAAGAGAGTTTTAAGTTAACATCTTTGATCTTGCTGTCAGGTTTTGATTAGAGCTGTAAATGCTTTAATCAAGTGCAGTGTAGTCATTACATTTCTAACTGTTTTAAAACTGTGAAATTACTGAGATGCTGACATCAGTTTAACACATTTTGAACATTTGCAGCAAAGTTGTGTTGGTAAACTCTTAGTTTATATTAATATGTCAGAGTGTGGTGATTTTCCAATGTATAGTGTACGTGCATAATTATAATGAACACATAATTTTGTGTTTTAAAAATACATATAAACAATAAAGGAAGGTTCATTGTATTTGATGAGAATACCATTCACTAAATTTTGTAAGATTTGCAGTTGGACTGTATATAAAGGCTTGCTGATTCTAAAATTGTTTGTGTGTGTGAAGCACAGCCATGCACAAGGTTTTGTATGTGTGATGTACAGGGTGAAAGCTTACATTTTGAATCATCCCTTCATAAGGAAAAATGAAGGAAAAACGAAGGACAGATTGTTAGTGTAAGAGCCATTACAATACAGGCTATGTTTTCTTGAAGACTGGCTGTATAGATTCTGCCATTATGCCCCATAGGTGCAGTTGGTACTGGGTACAGAAATTAAGTATGCCGAGAACTTTGACTTTCTTTTCTGTTTCAGAAAACAAGCTTCAGGCTTGGAAATGTGTGAATGATCTAGAGAAATCTCTGGACCTTGAGGGTGTAGATGGAAGAATGGATGGGAAATGAAGTGATCAGGGCATTTAATAGTATAATAGTACTACTTCAATTATTTGCAAAGTTCTTTGCCTGATGATTAGCAGAAACAAAATGCATTATGGGGAATATATGTGTGTAAATACACATCCATTTCTATGTCTTTTGTATGTACTCAAAATTAAGATGTTGTAAAATCAGAATTCTGATTCAGCATCTGCAATTGTGCAATAAAAAGGAAATGCTTACTTTAACAAATCAACAACAACAAACCTATGGTTACATGAAACATACTCAATAAACACACAAGATGTAACCGGCTGTACTTTTGAATAAATAAGTTATACTATTCATTGTATCAAATTGTAGCTTTCAACAGAAGTCTCATAAAGTTTAACGAAAAAGCAGAAGATCCAGTGGGTCAGTTCATTCTCTAGTCAGTTCATGCATAAGGTCCATACATGTAAAAGTATCTATTCCACCTGTTGGTTCAAAGAGTCCAATAATCCACATGAAGGGTTGTTACAGTTCCACAGAATCCTTTCACAGAGTCTAAGACAAGGATTTCCGGAATATTAGCCTTGTTTTGCCATCCTAGGCTTCATCAGTAGAACAGGCTCATATGTAATATTACAGGATAGTGGATCTTAGTAGTGGTTGAACTGATCCACTGGATCTTCTGCTTTTTTCTTTGAACTTTATGAGACTTCCATTGAAATCTACAATTCGATACAATGAATAGTATACCTTATTTATTCAAAAGTACAGCCGGTTACGTCTTGTGTGTTTATTGAGTACTTTAACAAATCAGCAAAAACTGAAGGCAACATTACACTGTCATGTTCATTTTTATATGCCACGTTTTTCTGCCAACAGAATGGCACCCAAAGGTAGTTTGATTTTGCTGTTGTCAGTGTCATTTGATAGGTTGTTACTAAAAGCTGTAAGTAATAGTTTCTATTGATGTAGTAGCTGCTTTTGCAATTGTAATCTGCCACATCCGTTACACTACCAGGAAAGTCCTTGCATGCATACTTGTTGGAGGAAACTCTTTCTTGCTAGGTATTTTGAAGATCTATTCTTTACTTACGCTTAATGTAAAGCAGTCTGAAAGGAATTTGCAGAGGGGCAACTGTATTGGTCCATAGAGGATAAACCACAGAGCCTTGTGCCACCTTGAATTTATTATGCACTGCAGTCTCATGAACTGGACTGTAGGCCATGAAAGCTCATGCCACAATCAAGTTGTTTGTCTGGCAGGGTTTTGCTGAGAAGAACTGATGGTGTTCTCTATCACAGTGAAAAAGGCAAATTGCATGCTACAGAAAGAAACTGAAAAATAAAACTGCCAATATCATAATGCTGTTATACAAAGCTATGGTGAAACCACATTTGGAATACTGTCTAGAGTTCTGACCACCTTGTCTCAAAAATGGTTTTTGTAGAGTTGGAAAAGGTCCAGAAAGGGGGAACCAAAATGATCAAGGGGATGGATCAACTAGCCTATGAGGAAAGGCTGCAACGTTAGGGCCTGTTTAGTTTAGAGAAAATGTAAGTAAGAGATGAAATGATAGAGAAAAGCTTACTTCCCTCTCTCATGACACTCAAACAGCCAATAAAGCTGAATGTTGGAAGATTCGGGACAGATAAAATAGGGCTGCCATACGTCAAGGTTTTCAGCTGGAAAATGGCATCCAGACAGATTTTCGGCAAATCAGCAAAAATAGCTGAGGAAACCCAGATGTATGGCAAGGGGATTTAAAAATTAAAATTCAGAAAAGGCCCAAATCTTAGATTTTGGGGGGAGGAGAAGAAGAAGAAGAAGCAAAAAGCTCTACAACTTTTTCTGGATTTTCACTTTGGGGAATATGGCAACCCTAGATAAAAGAAAATCCTTTTTAAATGTGGCTTATGGTTAAAGTATGAAATTTGCTCTCACAGGAGGCAGTGGTAGCCACCATCTTAGAAAGCACTAAAAGAGGATTGAACAAATACATGGAGGATGAGGTTATCAATACGTACGATTCCACAATGGCTATTCTTTTCCTCTGTGGTCAAGGGCTTCTGAATATCAATGAGTCTGATCATTTACAGTGCTGCATAATTAAACAGTAGGGCTGGTATTGTTGCTGAAGTGATAAATATACAAATATTTGTCAAAGGTAGTCAAAATATGAATGGAAGAGTCATCATCATCATAATTTTATTTTTTTATACCCTGCCCATCTGGCTGGGTTTCCCCAGCCTCCCTGGGCAGCTTACAGTATATTTAAAAACAAAATAAAAACAAGCATTAAAAAACCTCCCAATACAGGGCAGCCTTCAGATGTCTGCTAAATGTTGTGTAGTTCTTTATCTCCTTGACATCTGAAGGGAGGACGTTCCACAGGGAGGGCACCACTACCAAGAAGGCCCTCTTCCTGGTTCCCTGTAACTTTGCTTCTTGCAGTGAGGGAACCAGCAGAAGACCCTCGGAGGAGGACCTCAGTGTCCAGGCTAAGCGTTGGGGGTGGAGACGCTCCTTCAGGTATACTGAATAATTCAGGCACAAGCATAATTAAATATCTTGATCAGGTCTAAATATTAATCCTGATTATCAAAAAAACTTTCCCCTGTTTTACTGTAAATTTACTTCTGAAATAAACAACATCCTATTGATTTTTTTTTGACACAAAGTACTTTTTTAGGAAGAAGTATTACATTTTCATACAGTGCTGAAGGCTCATGAATAATTTTGAATTCATTTTCATTCTTTTATGTTTCCACTTTTAAGACATCTTTTTTATGTGTGCTAAGAACCTTGAACAATCTCTTTACTCAGCAGTCTTCCGCATTTTGTTTTCTCTCTTTTTTTAACCTTACAACTCTATGTCTCCAACTTTGCAATACATTTTTTATACGTGACATTTTGTTTTCAAGCAAGAGTTCATTCTGGAAGGAAGAAATCGAAGCTAGTGAAAGGATTGGCTAATTATCATTTTTCTCAGGACAACAGAAACATGCTGTTCTGTTGACTTGCAGTGTTTGTAATTTATACCCATTAAATTGATGTTTTATCATCTATTACTGATTCCTAGGCTTCTGTTTGCACTTATTGGTTGTAACAAGCATTTTGTTTTTGTACAGGAGAAAAATGGTCTCAGTCACTTCTACTGTATCCGAAAAGGAGAATGGGATTTGTAAATGATAAATGGGGAAGTTGACTAGCTAACTAATAAAGATTTGTCTTAATCAAGTATGATTTGTCAGAACAGGAGCGCGTTGAGGTCAGGGCACATGCAATGAATAATACAGCATTCACAGGAGAGGAGGACCAGGCAAAAGGCCTCATAAATATGCTGTGATTACCCAGTGCTAATTCATATTCAAAGAATGAGTGGCATTGAAGCCAGCTCCTAGGTTTCTGAGCAGTTAACCTGTGCTGTGGTGTGTTTTTCCCCAGGTCCTCTGGTCTTAAGAAAACTTTAGAATATTTTCTATAAGTATCATGTTTGATGCAGCTCTTATTGTATTGGATAAATGTCGTTGTTTGTGGTTGCTGATTTGAAGCCTCAATTATTATACTTTCCTCCCTCTTTATTGCTCTCAATTTCAATAACTTTTGTTTATTGTTATTTAGTATGAGTATTGGTGCAACAGTGAAAGTGCTGCCCTTTCCCATTTTGCATGTATTTCTAAAGCATGAATGTTTTGTCACAAAGTTCTCTTTACTACCTTGAAATAATGTAGAAGAAAACAGAAATACAGTGGTACCTATAGTTAAGAACTTAAATCATTCCAGAGGTCCATTCTTAACCTGAAACTGTTCTTAACCTGAGGTACCACTTTAGCTAATGGGGCCTCCCGCTGCCGCTGCTGCGCAATTTCTGTTCTCATCCTGAAGCAAAGTTCTTAACCCGAGGTACTACTTCTGGGTTAGCGGAGTCTGTAACCTGAAGCGTTTGTAACCCAAAGTGTGTGTAACCCAAGGTACCACTGTAGTACTTACCTATCTTTCCCCACATTTTTGACTATCTAATCAGACACCTAAGTGTAGCTTCCTAAAGTTAAAACTTTGTGCAGTTTGGATTGTTGGGTACTTGAATACACTTGGTGGTGGTCAAGTCCCTTTGGAAGTATGTGGACTTTGGGGGTTAGTGCTGCTTGGAGTAGGGCACAAAGGCGCTCCAGGATTTGTAGGTCCTTGGGCAAGATCACCTCCATGAGCTTCCCCCTGGCTCTTAGGGAGTCCTCTCTTGTCACTGAGCCATTATTGCCAACTGCTGCTAAAGGTAAAGGTAAAGGTAAAGGTACCCCTGCCCGTACGGGCCAGTCTTGACAGACTCTAGGGTTGTGCACCCATCTCACTCAAGAGGCCGGGGGCCAGCGCAGACACTTCCGGGTCACGTGGCCAGCGTGACAAAGCTGCATCTGGCGAGCCAGAGCCGCACACGGAAACACCGTTTACCTTCCCGCTAGTAAGCGATACCTATTTATCTACTTGCACCCGGGAGTGCTTTCGAACTGCTAGGTTGGCAGGCGCTGGGACCGAACAACGGGAGCGCACCCCGCCGCGGGGATTCGAACCGCCGACCATGCGATCGGCAAGCCCTAGGCGCTGAGGCTTTTACCCACAGCGCCACCCGCGTCCCAGTTGCCAACTGCTGCTACTCCTTTTCAAATTCCCCCTCTTTTAGAGCCTCTGAATAGAGAGCAGAGAGATGATAACTGCAGAATTGTAAAGGTTTCTCAAGATGATCAGCCTTCTGTATTTATTTACAAATTTTATTAGTAGACTTCCAATTGTCTGTCCTAGTTGGTTCTCTCATTATATATATATATATATATATATATATAGAGAGAGAGAGAGAGAGAGAGAGAGAGAGAGAGAGCGCCAAAATACCCTATTTTGAGTTATGCCCTAACGCAAATGTGTTGGCATCATCTGGAGCAGAAAAACATGTCACTGAAAAACATAACATCACTGTTTATGAAAAACATAATAACAAACACTGATTATGAAAAACATAATCACTGTTACCATATTTATATTTGTATAGAGGAAATTGAGATTGAAAAGGAATGAATAGTTCATATGTGACTGACATGGAATGCATACTCTGTAGATTTTAGCCAATTTTAGTGACTGATAGCCTACTGATGAGCATCCAAATAAGTTTACATATTGTTCAAACTTCCTAACTTAGCTTGTTTCCCCATAGCCTCTGAAATAGCTTTCCTTCAATTGTTGTCAGTGGGACTACTCCAGGAGTGAACAGTTGAAGAACATCAACTGAATACTTTAATGTTCATCTTCCTGCACTGGTTTTAGACTGAGAGCAACAGTTTCTGATTCTTCTGCCTGGTTAAATCGGGGTGGGGAACAGTTGATCCTCTACACAGTATGGATGGCAAATAGACAGGGATAATGGGAGTTGTAGTCCAGTAACATCTGGAGAGCCACAGGTTCCCTACTCCTGGGTTAATAGATTCACTACACTTGCCCCACCATGATGTTTGGACATAGCCTTGGGATTATCTAAAATTGCAGTTTCCAGGATAGGTTATTGCAAATCATATATGCATGGAAGATTTTCAGTGTAACAGCTATAATGGTTAGCACATGTATTGTACTTGGTCAAACTCATGCTGGTAGCTTCAAGAACACTGTCCAACAATCTCATCCTCTTTCGTCCCCTTCTCCTTGTTGTATTGTACTGTTTAGCTTTAATTTGAACATTCCTGTTGGTAGCTGGTGCTGAGTGTCCTTATAGTTTGAAGTATCCACATGATTGGCTGTGGTCAAGACTGGAGCATGACAATGGTTACTCAATAATGTGGGTGTGGAGGGGGGGGACACAGGTGTATCACTCAGTATGTATTGCTCAGTCGGTAGAGCCTGAGACTCTTAATCTCATGATTGTTTGGCAAAAGTTTTCTGTACTTCGGGGGTTGGACTAAGTGATCCTTGGAGTCCCTTCCAACGCTACAATTCTATGATTTATTGATTTATTGATACATTTCTATCCCACCTTTTCCCCAGCTCCCCAGTTTATCCTCACAATAACCTAGGCCAGGGCTAGGCAACCTAAGGCCCATGGGCCGGATGCGGCCCAATCGCCTTCTCAATCCAGCCCGCGGACGGTCTGGGAATCAGCGTGTTTTTACATGAATAGAATGTGTCCTTTTATTTAAAATGCATCTCTGGGTTATTTGTGGGACATAGGAATTCGTTCATTCCCCCCCCCCCCCAAAAAAAAAAAAATATAGTCCGGCTCACCAAATGGCCCATGACTGAAAAAGGTTGCTGACCCCTGACCTAGGCTTAAAGTATTGTGACTGGCTCAAGGTCACCCAGTGGGCTGCATGGTTGAGTCTGAATTTGATTCCTGGTTTCCGAAATCCTATTCCAACACCACATGGGATTTCTTCATTTTTGTAATGTAAGATAAAAGCATTAGCTGCTTTCAGTCCTACATTTTAACCTATTCTTTAATTGAAGCTTTTAGCACAGCCATGTGATTCATTTTACGTTGAATGTTGTTAAGCTGTCATTTTCTGTGCAGTGAATGGTGGATAATATACTCCATTTTGGAAACCCACTCCATATCTGTTTTATTTTGTGCAGTTTCTCAACTGCTTCTTTATTGCACAAGCTCGATAGTAAAGTTTGTGAGTTATGATAACAACTATTTTACTCAACATTCTACAGTTTTCTGTGTATTGGCATGTAGTCATTAACTATTATTCTTTTTAGCCATATAACCACCCCTTGTCATCTAAGAACCTTATGATCTAAATACTTCTATCTGTTAGCACTAGTTTCCATATCTAAATATGTCAACTGAAAAGCTATAAATTACAGCAGTTTCACTTGTGCCCCAACACTTAAGATATGTCAGCACTTCCTTTCATTAACTTGCTGTTGTCAGAAACCTAATAATTTGGCTCAAACCTGAACTTTTTTGCTTCAAACTGTGTATTCCCAAGCCTATAAATCCAAGTTGTCACTTCAGTAATACTTTACATTCAGTCCTTTCCTAAAAGCACCACTCCCTCTTTTACCCCCACCCTTCTAATCTCTCACTGATGTGATCAGCTTTTTAAAAATTTCATCTGTTAACCAAATTTAGTCTCCTACAATAGAATAGTTTAACTTCAGGTGAAAGACAAAATCTCATTGACAAAAAAGATCCTTTACTTAACTTTCAAGCATAAGTCGCTCAAATGTTTTAACTCATTTCTTATTAATTTGTCACCTGAATAGATAGATTTATAAAACATCTGTTTCTATCCTTTGCTGTCTTATTCTCATTGCAAATAAAGTTATAATACCCAGTGACAAAGATTCAATCAGACTAAAGAAAGCTAGAGAAAAAGACCTTCTGTGAGACTGACTTTTATTTATTTCATAAAATGCATATACCACTTAATTTTTTTCATTTTAAAAACCCTCAAAGCTTAACCATGTTGCACTACTTCTTCGAATCTTCGAATTGTTGAGTAGGAAGGGACCACAAGGGTCATCTAGTCCAACTTCCTGCAGTGCAGGAATCTTTTGCCTAACGTGGAACTCGAACCCATGACTGAGATTAAGAGTCTCATGCTCTGCCAATTGAGCTATCCCTGAGACTCTTAAATCCTGATTCTATACATTTGAGCAGACATTTCATTTGCTTGTGATGTTGATGTAGCATAGCTATAAAACCTTACCCTGCCATGTTTTGGGACACTGAGTAACAAAGCTTCCGTTACTCTGACAGAGGAGAAGGGGTGTCCTCTGATGTAAGAACTCATTCTGTTGAACAAAGGCAACCTCTGGATCCAGTCCATTGCTTTCATGTCAGAAATTAGATAGAAGAATTCTAAGAATTTGTGTCTTCTCATCCACCTGACCATTCTTTGAAAATAAAATCGTTTAATCCCGGAGTAGTATGCAGCTCAGAGTATAAATGTAGTAAATTGTGCAATGTAGGATTGTGCATTGTGGAGAGGATACTCAGTCTCTTTCTCAGTAAATTTTCTATATTGGGGGATGTACCAAAGGTGCAGACAGTCAGCTACAAATTCAATCTTAAATTTTTAGGATTGGACAGCAACCATGCCGCTATAAATGGTAAATGTAGAAAGGCCTCAAACTCTAGTTAATCTAATGTGAAAGCTTCCAATATCCACAACAGAAAAAACATGAGAAGGGGAAGGCATGTGAGCCTATGTCTTTCTGGGGCTCATTCTTATAACCCTAAAATATTTCATTATTACATTTAGTATGGTACTCTTCTTTGCTTAGCTGTTCAACTTCCCAAGTTATCTAACGATATGAAGACAAGACAATTCTGGATTTTAAGGAGCTTGATTCATTGTCCCTCTAAGGCTTGTACTAGATGATAAATTTACACTTGCTGATGTGTTATCATTTCATTGCAGCGTAACTCAAGAATGAGATAATTTGTCTGTTGAATGTTCATGCTTTTTTTCAGGCAGCACATAAATTATACTGGTAGCTGTGAAAGTATTTGAACTTTGCAATTCTGGATATTTTGTGTATCTTATTACAATAAAATCTTAGTCCCTTTTTGGAATTCTGCACAGCAATGTTTAATTATATCATTGTTTATCATAGTGAAGTAATAGATGGATGGAGCCTTTCTGTATTAGGACTCGTTATGATAAACAAATGCTTTCATTTGTTTCTAAATGCCCCTAGAGTTTACAAGATAACTCTGGATTTTGTAAAGGGTTTGGTATGCCCAGTGTGTCTTCTTTGTTTTTCTTTTGTTTGTTTTTTTATGGTAAGTCACCATGCTGCATTGAAAATGGCGTGTGATCTTGTGGTGGGGAGAGGATGTAGCTGTTCAGCTACTTTAATCGTAAGCACTATTCTATTCTACAGCTCTCTGAATTATGGCCTGAACTCTAAATGTGGAGTTCACCACATGCATTTTGTAAACCTGCTCCAAAGTTCCCAACCACCAATATTGTTTACTATTTGTGGGGATGAATTATTTCAAATTCTTTAGAGAATCTAAGCTTAATCCTTGGATACAAATAAATATACCAGAGTGCACATTTTAAATAAAATGAGTTTTAAGCATTGCACCTTTCACCAAATGGAATAATTGAGGCCAAGGGTTCTAGACTAGAACATTACGGTTTATTTCCCAAATGCTGTGTGAATGATTAGAAGGATCATTGCTGGAGTTCTGGAAGGTGGCTGTTTACTGCCAGGCATTTATTCAAATTCGACTGCAGGTAGCAAATCAGGATGAGCCAACATGATGCCCTCCAGATGCTGTTGGATTACAGCTCCCATAGGATGCTCTGAAGGCATAGGAGACTGCCACCTGCTAAAGCTAAGCAGGTCTACATCTGTTCAGTGCCTGGATGGATGACTGATTAGGGACCAAGTGTATGTTTCCTTGGGTTCCACGATAGAAGAAAGGTGGGATATAAATGTAAGGAAATAAATTCCCATCAGTTCCTGCCAAAATAGCCAATGATCAGGAATTATAAGAATCTCAGTCCAGCATTTGGAGGGCATCATGTTGGTGATTCCTGTGCTGCTTCATCATTTTGGACCTGATGACCCTGGATTCCTCCATAAATATATTTGTAAGCAGTTGTATACATTGCCGTACGTAGTACAAAACTAGAAGTCTCAATGTAAGCAACCATGTAAACAGTGGTTGATTGATAAAATTTGAGAGATTATGATTATGTACAAACTAATTCAGCAAGTACAGCAAGCAAATGATGTTATGGCATCCTGGTTTCCTTTTATTTCCTGTGGGAAAGCCCTTGAGGCTTCTCATCAAATTCCAATCAAGGACAGATGTCTATATTCCCCCCCCCCCGACTATAATCTCTCTTTCTCGTTTATATGAAACATAGATCCCATCTTTCAATAGTTAGTGAGCTTCTCCTTAGGCCGTTTTACTGTAGTTGCCCCATAGGCTTATACAGGATAGTCTAAGGATTGTAATCAGTGAGTTTATTCCTTTAATGGTGTTTTAGTATTTTATGAGTGTTGCTTTTTGTAGTTTTCATTTTTTCTAAAATGAATTTCCATGAAACTGTGATTGAAAGGAATTTTGCTGTGAGAAGAGAGTCGTTGATTTCTGCTGAATCCCATCCACCCTCCGTCTTTGGCTGCAGCCTCCTGCACCAAAGTGCTACTATATCAGAGTAACCCTCAGGAGTGGATTTTCAAAGAACTGCAGAAGGAAGGAGACCTCCAAACTTCTATTGCCCAAATTCTTTGGATTTAAGCCTGTGTTTCAAGTCCTGTCTAATTAACACTGTTAATTTAACTTTGGTTTACTTTGGTGGCATCTCTGAAATTAAATTTTTGATGAGAATATAGCTAGTAGTAACCATTTCAGCCCAAAGGAGTTTAAAGCTCTTAACACCTTTGGGCTGAAATAAATGGTTACTACTAGCTATATTATCTTCATAAAATACTGAGCCTTCTCTTTAGTTGTCTATGTTTGCTAGGAGGCAATGCAGCTATTTCAGTTCTTTGAGTTTTCTGCCGGGTTGAAATTCATGACTGAAAGTATTGGCCCTAAGTGACATATCAGCAATTCATTTTCTGGTATTCCAACTGACATGGTCTCCATCCTTTATTTATTGATATCTTCAGTCATTGGCAATGAGAGGAAAATACACTATTTGTCAAAGCTGACAGCGTTCTACTCTTGGTTGATGACACGGTTGTCTTGATCAGTGGACAATAAACTTGATGCCAATTGGCAAAGTATATTTATTTTCAAAAATGTGATATAAAGCGATTTTTTATCTCTGTTTGCAAAACATCATACGTCAGCATTTTTATTTACTTTTTAAAAGGAAAGGGTTCCCCCCCCCCTGTTTTAAGGATTGGTTTGCGTTGTATACAAGTGAGATTTCATAGTGTGGGACTCAACTGAGTTTTGCTCAAAGAAGACCTATTGAAATCAATAGACCTAATTTAGTCATGTTCATTCATTTCAGTGAATCTACTCTAGGTAAACCTTAGTTGAATACCACCCATTGCTTTGAATCTGGGTAGGTTGAAGAATAATATTTATTAGATGTATAGCCTTGAAAGCTTATGGCAAGTACAAACAACAACAAAACCAGAAGGAAATTGAATTGACTCATATTCACTGAAATTTCTCTCCTTTTTTCAGCTTAATCATGAGCTTCAAATGATTCAGTATTGGTTTATGTCATATAAGACGTTGAAAGAGGATGAGGAATAGATATGTCTTCAAATATTAATGCTCATTTGCACAAACAATAGACTAACACAATAATGGTACAAAAGATTAAAGAATTTCAGAAATATTTATACTGTTCTTCCATCTATATACTATAATCTGTCCTTGTAGCATATATTGTACCACCTTTCACCTCTGGGAGGCATTATATATGCAGCTAAAAATTAAGAGCATCAAGCCAGAAAGAAACTGAGAACACTATGGCTGTATAAATTCATGGTTAGCTATCTGAGGAAGTATTCATATTCATATTATTCTATCATGGACTGCTACCAAAATATAAACTTCAGTAACTTATAAAATATATACCATATTAAGGTGAAATATGTCAATTGAACTAATAATAGCTAAAATAACAATCTTGGTAATATGCATCTATGCATCGCTGTAGCATTCTGTTAATGGAATAATCCCGTCTCCCATCAAATGGGTGTGGTCCATACTGGCCCGTAAGTGTTCATGTGAGACAATGGATATTTTGTTTTTTACTGGATATCAACTCTCACACGTTGGAGGGTGCTACTCCTGTGGGGAAGCTCCAGCTTCATGGATGCTTTCCATGTGTAGCGCCTGTTGCCAGAAGGGGGAACTAAACAAAAAACAAAAGACGGCTATGTTTATGCAGAATTGCATCCATGACACCTGGGATCCTGACTACTGTGATATGTGTTTTGCCCAATACAGTATATCAGTTCTGCATCGGCTTTCAATGGTATATGGACTGCATGTTTTTCATTTCTGTGGCTTAAGATTGTTCTTAGGATTTTATTCAACTAACGTACCCAGAGAAGACCCATTGAAATTAACAACACTGACTAATGTTAATGAGTCTACTCTGAGTAAAAGTTGGTTGAATACAACCATGATTATCACATTTGGAGACTTATGTTTCATAAAGTATTTGCTAGATTTTATCATTTTCTTGCTGTTTAAAGTGATATTCTCTATTTTTCATGGTTTGTGACGTTTCCACCCACTTTTTAATTTCTCCATGCAGAACAGATTGGCCAGGACATATTGGAAAATCTCAGCAATGACAGAGAGAAGATTCAGCGTGCTCGAGAAAGAGTAAGTTTGATAATGAGAAACAATTTGCAGCTCCATATCTACTTAGGATTATCACCAGAATAAGTTTATTATGAATATTTTGAGGAAGGGAGTGAGTATTACTGCTCTTTCTACAAAGCTGGATAAAGATGGAAGTTCTCAAATGTTTCATGCCTCCCTTATCAGACCATGCTGCGTTCAACTATATAAATCCAAGTTTTCAGGTAGTGTTCTTTCCCAGCCATGCTACCAGAGATCCTTTCAACTCGAGAAGCTCTCGGTTTACCTGGGGTCTTCTGAATCCATAGTGTTTGTTCTGCTGTAGCTTCTCTTCTTACATTCTAAAAAAATTCTATTTATTGATAAAGTCCCACTGTAGGTTCCTGGTTCACCAGACAGGCATGAGAAGGATTCAGGTGTGAAGCCCCAGAGAGCTACTGCCAGCCACTGTTGACAATACTGAGTTAGATGGTCTGACTAGATATAAAATAGATTTCTGCATTTACCTAAAAGTTTACCAAGTCATTTTATAGTTTCACCATATTAAAAGCAAACCAGCAAGAATTGAGGGTTCCCAATGCAGAGTCTGTGGGCACCACTGTGCCCACCAATACTCGTATGTTATTTGTGAAAAGTCTCAGTAAATATTCCTTCATCCACAATGGATGCGAGACTGCTTACTCTTCCTGCTCTGTTCCTGTTTGCACTATCTCAGCCTGTGCTTCTTTGAACATGTTCCCTTAAACATGACCATATTTGATTGGATGCTACAAACAGGCAGCCTCCCATCCTTCTGTTCTGAACAGAGAAGCGGTGGAAATAACTTCTCTCAGTAAGCAAGCATAACTGTTACTGTAGTTCCCTTTTTCCCATTGATAGGGAAAGGCATGCTGGCACCATTTTGTGGCCCTGTCCCGTGTTCTGTTCTTTGAGATGTGGCAGCCTATTTGTGTTATGTCACGCACCCCATGGCAGCCATTTTGTGACTGACATCCACAGCACTTACTCAAATGTGCCCACTGGCTCAGAAAGATTTTATTTTTAAAAATTTTAAATTTCTGTACCACCTTGCATCTGAAGATCACAGGGCAGTTTACAATATAAAAACACAAAAATGCACACCACAGTAAGAAGCAGAAACAATAAACCCCACACACTACTCTCTTGAAACTCCATTGTTTTTGAAAATTGTGAAGTTTGAAGCGCCAGCATATTTCATTAACATGTATATAGATTGCTTCCTTTTAAAAAAGACAAACAAACCACAAAGGTCTCTCTACCTATTGGATTATATACAATCTTTCAACATTTTCCCTCACAGCTCAGAGAAACAGATGCAAACTTGGGCAAGAGTTCAAGGATCCTTACAGGAATGTTACGAAGGTAAGGGCAAGGTAGGGACCCTCTCTCTTTTTCTTGCTTCCTTCATATAAATTGTAAGTTAGATAAAATCTATTGACGCTTGTCATAATTTTGAATCGTTTGGAAATCAGCCAGCTTGGTGTAGTTTTGCTAAGGGCAGTTCCTCTGACAATTAAAACTATTTTGGTTGCTGTAGATTTCCTTCTCCCACACACACGCCAGTCTGAGATATAGGCCTATAGTTGAAACTTTTTTCTACTGCTGCTTGTTTATATGGATGGTCTCCTTCTTCGCAACACGTGCAATCTGTATTCAAGAAACCATTAAAACAATTCCTTGACTATATTAATATATGCTCTTTCCATATATATATATATATAGCACTCTCGCCCATGCTGGCACAGTTCCTGTAGACATATGGAGCACCACCAAAGAGCTCAGTTTCTCTCACCAGAGCATGTGCAGCTAGATGCACTAGCCTGGGCACGTCCAACTCCCAAGATACTGTGATCTACTCCCAGTATAAAAAAGGCAGTGATCTACCCATTGGAAGGGTTTAACAGAGCTACTGAGTTTTTTTTGGGGGGGGGTGTCAAAAACTACGCTCAGCCAATACTACAACGCTGATAATAGCACGCAGCACAACAGCCACCTGTACATGAACAACCACCCACCATCTTTCCCCTCTCTGCCACTGACGAGGAGGAAATAAATGCCAGTGCGCCACACCCCCTCACATAGAGTCCACAATCAACCACAATGAACAACGAGCACCCCGGCGATCTACCTATAGATCGCAGTCGACAGGTTGGACATGTCTGCACTAGCCCATCACATGAATTAGGACATCTGTGCACACCTCTCTAGCTGTCCCCATTCCACTAGATCAGGGAAACAGGCTTCAAGCTCGCATGCCCTGACTAAGCAATGAAAGGCAGACTTGATGGGGAGATTTCCTATTCATGTTAATGACCTGAGATACTGCCTGCAACTCTGCACATATATACATGTGCAGGGCTCTGTTATGTCATATGGAGATGCCACTATATATGTGTAAGACATGTGTGAGGAAAATCAAATACACACGTTTCTTCTATTAGCTAGAACGACCCACCCCTCCAAAATGCAGGGACCTAAATAATTATTTTGTCCAATTCCAAGGATAACTTTTAGCAGGCTTCTTATCAGTTGGATCTGTCAGATCTTTATTTAGTATGATTACATGAAAAACCACACAAGAGGAAGCATTTTTCAACTTCTCTTTTTTGACATTAGTCAAGCTTTCATGAAGGAGAGGCTGGATAGACAACATGTTTGACACTGAGAAATTGTTGGCAAATTTCTCAGTGGAAAGATGGCCAGTGGTCAAAGATTAAGGGAGCTGTAGTCCACAACAAGTGGAGGGCACCAGGTTGGGGAAGGCTGCTAAAAGTTATTTGTATGCAGCTGCTTGCCATGCAGATCAGACGGTTGTTTTCATGCTCCCACAAATGGACAAAGGTCTGCTGTGACATGGAGAAAAATTGCCTGATCCATATGGCAAATTACTGCACATGAGCAACTTCCCATGTGGAAATGGCTGCACGTGAAGTGATTTAAACTATACACCAGTCCTTAATCTCCTCATGAAAATAGCTTGGGTTTGTTTTGCTTTCCCCCCCTTCCTTGTATATCCAGCTGACAAAGGGTAAGATAACGGCACCTCTTGCTTCCATTTCACAAACTTCTCACAATTCAGACTCTGAACCGTAGCATACAAAATTTTCTGATTAAGAGTAATATGTAAATGACACCAGCTAAATTCAAAATCCATAGAGAAAGGAGGCAGCAATTGAAAGAGATGGTTCAGCGCCTGTAGACAATCAAAATAATAATAATAAAAACTCCATGACCAAACCTATATCCTCCCCAGGAAGGGCCCTGCGACATGAGCTGTAACGAATATTCTGCATATGTCTCCATTTTGTCAAATCTCATTAAAGGGTTTCCTTGCTTTATGTCAATTGAGCTGTCCAAAAATCATTCATCATTTTTAGTGTAAAAAAAAGTCATGCAGTTATTTAAATAATATCATATTAATGTTAAAGTTCAGCTGTCATTTAATAGTATGGCTTAATCAGACATAGCATTTAAGAGAAATAGTTTTTTCAGGCTTTACTTCGCTTTCAGGTTGGCAGATTCAAATAAGGATTTATGGGTTTCTAAACCAATGTATTTCTTCCCCATGTTTATGCTTGATGTACCTCAGTTTTTATTTCAGGCGAGTGCAGTCTGTTATTTTCAGTAAAATAAAATATCATATTGTGTTTGAATACATTTGCAAGTAATTTACTGAGGGTGAAACAGAAACACAGTATAACCTTTGACATTGCTGTGTGCTTTGGAGTAACAGTTAGACTTCCTAGTTTATAAGTGTTCTGTAAGCCAAATAAAAAAGTGACCTTTGTGAAATAATCATTTGTTCTCAGACAAATGAATTATGTAGTCATATGTTTAAAAGGACATGTATTGTGTGCGTGTTTTTGTATTTGAAAAGGGCATTGCTTTTCTTTTTCTTATACATCCCTTAGGAAGATTTACCCATCAGGATATAGAGAAATTAATGTTTCAGTTCAGCAAATGAATGATTGGTGCAAAGTCCCATAGATTTGCATGTTTCTGTCCTTCGGTTCACATGTTTTATATTAAAAATGGAGTGCTTGGTGACATTCCAGAAAAATAATTCCCTGTCCCAGACAGGTAAATTCAGGGAGTAATTTACATTTGTTTTACATATGTAAGGAAAAAGTTGAGTAGCAATTTTCAAGAGTCAGCAGTTTCAAATGAGAATTGTTCAGAAAGCAAGCCAGAAGGGATAAAAATAACTTTCAGCAAAGATCTAGATCAAGTACAATTTCTGGAAAACAATAATTATCAGAGAGTTTGGTTTTCTTGATATTGCTCATTTCCAGATACCATGCAAATAAGCATTTAATTGCTGAATAGAGTGGCTTTATTCCATCTAATTACTATGTGAAATAATGTCACTAGGTTAAAGTGGAGAACACTTCCTTGCCGCATATTGAATCTGCTGATTTTTTTTTAAAGGCATATGCCGTATTTACCATCTTGGTTAAGGCATGATATTTTGCAGCGATTTTCCATTCTAATTACTGAAAAGATTGATCAAAAGCATGTTGCCTTTGTTTGGGGTTTACCTTCTGTCCTGAAATTCCATATCTCAGCAATTACTTCTTTCCCTCTGTCCGCAAAACCCGCTGTGAAACTGACAAGAATAAGTTTTTAAAAGGAGCTGGCTTAAAAACAGACTTGGGTTTTTTGGGAAGATGGTGTTATAAAGCTTTGTATTATAACTTTGCATTATTATTTTCCCCATGTTTACGTGTGTGATGCATCAATATGCACTAGATAAAATAGTTGTGGGCAATCATCACCTAATCTATGCACACCAATTGCTAATATAGCTATCCAGTTTAGGACGCATCCTCAGTCTGCTTGTGACCCTTGCTGAAGTCACAACACATCATTTCGTAATCGTTTAGGTATTTGGAGAAAAGGCTAAGTCTATCCTGTTGAGTTTGAGCAATAATATATTATGTACCTATACATATTTGTATAGGTATCATTTTAAACAATATAATTTGCTTTCCATTCCTATTCCTTAAGATCAAAATGTGGTCTAGAGAGTCCTGATCTTGTTTCTGTAGTTACATGGAAGGGAAGTCTGCTGCCATATAACATAAGGATCTCTATACTCCATGGGTTACAAGACCTATCAATTATTATTATATGACCATTTTCATTATTATTTTTGTTGTCATAGCTTCCTACCAAGGCCAACTGGTAGAATAAAGTCAACTCTTCGGGGCTTTGGAAGCAATAATTTTTTTTCCACCCACTGTTACTGTTACATAATGAGAATGTTGACATCTTTCCAAAATGTAATACAATAAAATACAAAGTACCGTAGTTAATGTAAGGCTCAGCAACATTTACAAATGTCTCCCACTCAAGTTAATAAAATTCTGCCTGGTAAGAAATTCTGAAAGCATCACATTTAAATTTATTTCCTCAATCTCCAACCCTCATTTACAGTTATGAAAGACCATCAGAAAATATAATACTGGATTAAATCCATATTTTGTGGGAACCCATCAAATTTCCATTCAGTAATCATAAAAAGAACTTAATTATGTTCAGTTAGTTTTCAAGGAATAGATAATAAAAGAAAACAAAGATTTGTGTTTGTTAGGTTTATATCATTACACCCCCTAATATGCCCAATGGCTTATGTTCTCAACTAACTTTATTTGGGAGAATTTGCAGAGTCCAAGAAGCAAGATGAAAACCAACTCTCAGCTAAATGATGTTTCCCCATAGCAGAGCATCCCACTTTGGAAATACCCCTAGCTTTTGAAAAAATTAATCTTGAAAATTGTTACACATGAGGTGTTAGGAGACTGATGAATGCATTTGCCTGTATAAAAAGACCCCTTTTCAAATTTAATTTTAAACAGGATAGGGCTTGGAGCTCTGGCTGATGAAAATAGGGCAATGTACATTCAACACTCTGGTGATAAATTGGGTGATTTGCCAACACCTTCATAACAACCACTAATATATGCAAGAATAAAGCCTGCTTTATCCAGCAGTCTAGTTGGTTAAAATCCTTATTGCCAGTGATTGGAATGAGTTCCATTCCTGTCTAGGCTTCCAACCATTTTTTATTTTTATTTTTACATATACTTAGCTTTTCTCCTCCACTGTTATTTTTACTTTTCTTCACACACACACACACACACGGCAGAGACAGAGTGATTGGGGTTACAAATAAACACAGAAAACATGATATTCTATAAAAAGTTTTGACAAAACAGGAACATTTCTGTTGGAAAATTATTTAGGAAGAGGCATCAAAAACAATATATTAACTATAAAGATCAGAAGTTTTTCAGAATAAAAACTGGAAAGTTGAATATTTGTGCTATAATTAGGGAAAATATTGTATTTCCTTTTTCTGAAATGATGGACAAAACATCTGGAAAACTTAAATGCAATGTCAGTACAATTCCTAAGGGTAAACATATTTCATTATTGGTCATTCAAACAAGTAAACCTTTGATAAAGTTCAAATAAAAGAATATAGTTATCTTGGGGATAAAGGAATATATCAATTGCATTTAAGAGGATGAATTTCTTTTAAAATGCATCTCATATACTGGATCTCACATTTCCTCTTTAAAGACATAAAATTATTTTTAAAATATTAAAGAAAATACTATTTTGTAAAACATAAAGTAGTTTTGTAAAGTGGAACAAATAACTTTGCCTCCTTTTTATATACAGAACAGACAAGATTGTTTTAATGTAACTGAACACAATACCTTACATTTTATGGTTGCACATCCAGGTTTGAGACTGTTTTTTTTATACACTTAACTGGCTTTCACCATCAGGTCTCAGGACAGATTACGACAACTAAAGATTTAATATTAAAAATATCTTAAAGACAAATTGAAGTCACAGGGTTCTGAAAACTTACATTTCAGGTGGCAAAGGCCAGAGAAAAGGTGTGCATCTTCAGCATATGATGAAAGTGTATAGTGCCAGTGCCAGATGAACTGTATTGTGTGTTATGACTGGATTTGGGGCTGGGGTGACAGTTGCTGAAGGATGAGGAAGAGGAGGAGCACACAGAAACCACCATCAGTGGGGAGAAGCCCCAGAGGGAGGGAAGGGCCCGTCTGGCTCCCTATCCTGCTCCATCCATGGGGAGGGCATTGACCAACCAGGAGGGAAGACATCTAGAAGAGAAGGACCCAGAAGAGCTGACCCCCACCCCTTGGCCAAGAACTCATTCATACCCCTCAGAGAAACATTCACCTCCAAGGGCACCTATCCTGCAGGGCAAAACAGTGAACATGCATAGTCTTGCCTTTAAAAACCAGTGTGAGGGGCATGATTGTTTGCTGAGACATATTTAGTAGCTTTCATCTGGTCTCAGACGCCCAATGATGTTCTCAGATTCTCTAGCTATGCCCTTGGCGATCTGTACCCATAGTCTGAGGGACGCGGGTGGCGCTGTGGGTTAAACCACAGAGCCTAGGGCTTGCCGATCAGAAGGTCGGCGGTTCAAATCCCCACGACGGGGTGAGCTCCCATTGCTCGGTCCCTGCTCCTGCCAACCTAGCAGTTCGAAAGCACGTCAAAGTGCAAGCAGATAAATAGGTACCGCTCCGGTGGGAAGGTAAACGGCGTTTCCGTGTGCTGCTCTGGTTCGCCAGATGCGGCTTAGTCATGCTGGCCACATGACCAGGAAGCTGTCTGAGGACAAACGCCGGCTACCCAGAGTCGGCCACAACTGGACCTAATGGTCAGGGGTCCCTTTACCTTTACCTTTACCCATAGCCTGGCCATACCACCGTAAGCCTTGAATAAAGCTTTATTTCTTACACATAAGAGCCATTTGGGATGGGAGCCTTGACATAGTGAAGGTGCCAGGTGTCTGTATGTTTGTTCCAAATAGCGTTCATCAATTACAATATTTGCTGCATACTTCAAGACACTTAGGTGCAGGCTTTAAAAACAGCAGCACAAATATGTGTGAAATAGCAGTGCTGGCTTTATCTGCGCATTTTGCAGATTTCTGGGCATTGATAGTGGACCTCAGGTAGGATCTTAGCACTGGACTGTGTTAGGCGGTCATGTACATACAATAATAATTGCAATTTGAGGGGTAGTTCTAAAGGTGCCTTCCTTGCAGGAATAAAAAGGAACTTATGGTCATATAAGATGACCCCTGTGAATTCTGCTGATTCCTCTTCCCTCTGTTGTGCCCCTTGCAGCCTATCATTTGCTGTTCTCAACTGTATATTTCTGACAGAGAGAGGACGGAATGTCCCATAACATTCAATCACACTTCTTTTGATTCAAACCTTATAAGTGCTTTCAAATAAATAAACCCGTAGTGTTATATTTTTTAAAAAATAAGGTATATGTGAATAGCTATTTAGTGATTCTGCTGAATTCATATTACATTTATAACAAGGTGTGAAACCTGATGTTTGTTTGGACAGCATGCTTGGTTTATTTCTGAAGTTTTGTTTTTCTGTGCACACATGTTTATGATCTAAGTACATCTCTCCGTCTGTTTTTACATTGTTCTAAGAGTGTACAATATACTTGTTTTCATTATTTTTCCTTTCTATATCGTCTGGAATTATTTGCCCTCCTCCATCAACCTTGACCATCTGTACAGCTGGAAATACCATTATCCAAATCACAGTTATTCTCCTACAAAAAGAGTAGGGTCCCAGTGGATACTTCCCTGTGCTAGTTCATTCAGACAACATGTAGAAAGAATGTGATACATCACACTGGGTTAAATATCCTCTAACCCAGTGTTTCCCAACCTTGTGCCTCCAGATGTTTTTGGCCTACAACTCCCATCATCCCTGACTAGCAAGACCAGTGGCAAGGGATGATGGGAATTGTAGGCCAAAAACAGCTGGAGGCACAAGGTTGGGAAACACTGCTCTAACCCCTGTGGTTGCACTGTTCATTGAGACATGCTTAGTATCATTAAAAGGTTAGAGCCTTCAAGAAGATTGCAGTTTGCAGCCTCAACATGGCAAAACGCACAGCAATATGCCAAAGTAGAAATGAACATCTTAAAGCACATCTGCATGCTTCATAAAAATGTGGAAATTGGTGCTAAAAATTGTTTGCAAGTTGAAGAAGGAATTTCAGCATAGCAGGCTTTGTCCAATAGTTAGTGCTTTACATGGTGATAGTAAACTGAGCTGAAGAGCAATCAGTTGCAGTGTCTTCATTAAGTTTTGCCAAACCAAATCAACCAGGAATTATATGTAATGTCTTGCTAAATGTCTTGGAAGAAGGGCTGCAATATATCTAACTTTAGCTGGATATGATTAGAACAGTAATCTATGTCTCTGTAGACATAGTCTACCATTTCAGAACTTGCATTTTGATCTGGATAAGGACGCATGTGGACAGATGACTAATTTAAGACTAATCAAGCACTGGACTGAAAGTTACATTAAAAGCAAACAAACTTGTGATCACATTCGGGCAAGGCTTCAAGGATGAAAGGCAAAGTGAACTCTCTCTTTTTTCTTTTCTTTTTTTGCTGCTATGCCAGGCGAGGAGTACGGCCTTGGTAGAGAGAGCCTGACCTGGGGGGAGATCTGAGGGTCCAGATAGATGGACCTGGAAGACCACATGTGGCTCCCAGGCTTGAGGTTCTCCATCCCTGAGTTAAACGTTAAGGACCAGATTCAACTAACCAGCCACTCTAGTAGAAGCCGGAGCAAGGTCTCTCACTAGTACAACAGAGCTTTCTCCATCTCTTGCCCCCATAGGCCCCCCATGTCATCCCCAAATGCACTCAGTAGTGTCAGAAAAAACCCCAGAACACTGCACAGTACTTGTCCATACAAAGTGAGTTTTTTTGTGAAAATACTCGCCCATGTGGAGTACTGTCACCTCTCCTTTTGCTGCCAACGGCAGCCATTTTGTGCTGTCATTCACAGCATTTTTATCAAAACGTGAGTGCTGGCATCCTGATCCTGAGAGAATCCTATTTATTTCTTAATGCATTGTATTTTCTGTATGCATTATACTTTACTTTTCCTTACTGTTTTTTATATTTATAAAGTTAGATCATTTGTACGTAGCCTTAAGCAAACGAGTCCTGCAATAAGTGGCCTTTTAGAGTGAATACTTTAAGAACAATTTAAAATACCAATCTTCCCGTTGTACCACATGATTATTCACGTCAGGCCTTTTTAGCACAAACTATTACACCTTATGCAGGAGGGTGAAGACCTTTGGCCATCTTTTCTATTTAATGATATAATCGGTAAACAAAATATACATGTTACATGCTTGACTATAAAAGGAGCCTATATTTTTGATTGAACGTTTGCTCTGTAAATTGGTGCATTCACATATCAACTTGTTTCTTGTTTAAAATGCCTGCTGTGTTCATAAGATGGTACAAAGCAAGCTCAGTAACAGCTCGTATCTCATGCAGGTGGTCGAGCTAGTTGCCTCACAGATCAAAAGTCAAACTACTGTGAATCTTCCTTTGAAATGGCAGTTAGTGAGACAAGGCTGATCTTATCTCCACAACAAAAAGAGTTATAGATATCCATCATGAATTTCTGAGAACAAAGGGCTGTTTCATAATCGTACAGCATCAGTACTGCAGGCATTTCTGAACACATCCTTGGAATATGCACACTGTCCTATTACATGGGGTCGAGCTAAATAAATATTTCAGTTATTACATATGAGATAGCATCTCTATCACTGAATGAATCAGTGATATAAAGTCCTTGATTAGACAGGAAGTTGTTTCCCTTCATAGTGAAATCGCTGGGCAGGAAGAGGGGACGATTCCACTCTAAATTGCACTATAGCCCCATTATCTGACACTGTGAGTTATATGACTTCATAATGGGGAAGGGCTGAACTAGTAAACCTTTTCTTCCCGAAGCTTGTATTAGTACCCTTGCCCAGAAACAGGTTTGTAAAGGATGGAGGCAACATGACCAAGTGTCAACATGCCTTGCTTTCACTGCATATGGTCCACTACCCAGCTAATTGCAACCCGCTTAACCATGTGCCAGCAACAACGGAATTCTACTTATTTTAAAATGCGGTTGCTAGAGGTTGGAAATGGTCATTAGTTTTGCAGGGCCATGAATGTAGAGAAAGGTTAGGGGTGGGGTGTACCTGCTGCTTAATAATAATAATAATAATAATAATAATAATAATAATAATAATAATAATATCGTGATCATAATGTTTGCATGAGACATATTATAAGAGATGGCTGCTCGACTTAAGAATAACCTACCCGAGGATCTTCTCCTGTAGACTTCATTACAAACATTTAGGTGCCATGCTAAAAGATTTCTGTTTTCCTAGGCTTTAAAGGATTGTAAGCATTTTTAACTTAAAGCACTTTGATTTTACCATATTTTATTAGGCTGTTGCTACTTTACTTAGTTTTAATTTGCTGTACAGGTGATGGTCAATTTACACACATGTGATTGATGCAGAACTGTGCACACATGCATCAAACACGTTTCCTCTCAACATGCCAGGAAGCCAATGGGCCTGAGTTTGAAGGTCTGGAAAGCCACATTAGCTGGTCCTTGAGAGTGACTGGGAAGCCTCCCTACCTTCTCCCCTAAACTGCCTTACCTGGGTGCTGTAAGGGAAGAAGCAAGGGCACTTTTGCCACTCGGCTGCAGTCCACAGCCCTTGAAGGGCACCCTCCACTTATTTTAACAGAGTGCAGCTGGGACTCTGGCAAATCTGTGCATCAAATCCCATGCCTGCTATCAATATTTACTTTATGTTGAGCTTTATGAAAAGGGCGAAAAGCAGTTTCTCAAAGTAAAAGTTTCCAAGAAAACCCTCCGCTGAGATAAGCTGTTCTGTTTTGAGCAAACACTTTGAATAAGACAGGAGGCAAAAGCTATATTGAAGGCAAATAGGTTAAAAGTTTGGAATTGTTGGCTTGCTCGTCCTTATTGTATTTTTATTGACTGACCTGCGCAATCAAGGCAACATTTACGATAATTCTCATTTGTGCCTGCTTTTGGAGGCTGAAAAGGTTGGAACCTGCAAAAAGCATTTGTTTTGATACATTGCTTGCATTATGTATGTGTGAGGCACTCAGTGGTGTTATGAATGGTTGATGCATTAGTGTATAGCTGTTGAAGCAATTAAAAGGTCCAGTACTGGAAATTCTTGGGTTGATTCCATTAATACTCGAATAACTAGTAAGAAATTTATTGAACAAGGCCACAAACAAGTTGAATGAGGCCACAAACATTCTTGCCTGTAAATGCTGCCTAATGCTTCCCCACCCACCCAAGCCTGTAGGAAAACCCTTGTCGAGTGATAAAAAGCTTTGTTCGGTTAGTGGTGTCACTTTGTTTTTTCACCCCTGTAATAGCTGGGGTTGTTTTGCTCATAAAGTTAGAAGCGATGCCATTTGAAGAGGTAATTGCTCAGTACAGTTTCAAGATATTGTGAAAGTTCTCATGTTCGTTTAAAGAAAAGGAGGAAAGGCCTAGCTCTGTATTTCAGAACTGTTTTTCTTTTCTTCTTTTCTTTTTTTAATGCTTACTGTTTCTTCCGTCATTTGACACAATTGGCAATCTTAAGAGCCCTAGTCTGAGTGAACATTCGGAGCTTGCACAACTTGGGTTTACATTTTGGGGAGAATCACACACTATATCCTGAGCAGAAGGGGCCGAGCTACTGCAGTATGTTGCCGTATTGTAGAAGTGCAGAAAAAATGTAATTGAAATAGCTCAAGCAAATGGTATGCTTAAATATCCCTTTTCATGAGGTAAAATCTGCTGATCTAACTGCTGTGAGCCGTGTGAGAAGACAAGGAATCCTATTGAGACCAAAACTTGAAGTCTTCAAGCTGAAGGAGTTAGGCCAATCATTCCATGAAGTGATATATAAGAGAGTCCATAACCAAAGGATTAGTTCACTGAAAATTAATAGGAATCCATGGATAATCTTAGATACAAGGCTGTTCAGCTTGAATCATCACTGAAGTTGTGCAAGTTTGACAGAGGAATATTCTTGTCTTGCCTTATAGAAGCAGAATGATTTTGTCATTGTCAATCCATTGCTGAGTGTTGTAAACAAGGATACATGCTCTGAATATGTGTCTCATCTCCTGCTGTGGTATAACCCAGAAAAGTGGCAATGTGAGTCTTGGGTCTGGAACAGGCAACTGATATATTTAAAAGGCTTTCAGCAACAGGGGTAGTAGAGAGGCACTGAGCATTCTAGCTTCTTCCTTCCCATTCATCTGCTCCAGAAATTAGAAGATAAGTTCATTTAGTGCTGCAATCCATTTAATTTCTGTCCTACCTTTGTGACTTCAGTCATGTTTCATAGTTTATATTTAAAGCTGTATTATATTTTCTGGTCTGGTCTCACACAGAAGTCTGAGAATCCTTCTATTCAGTTACCATGCCTTCTCACTCTCCCCCACTATGCATAGCACTAGGTCTGGACCAGGGCTGTAACTCTCAAGCCATGATTTCTCAATAATCAGTTCAAAAGGAACAAGTTTTCTGTGTAGATATCGACTCCACAGTAATGGTTTGTCACCATATTTGAAAGAAGGAAGGGACCTCTGGGCATATATTTTCACCTTCTAAATTGGCATGTGACTTTGGCAAATTTAGACCTTTTTCTACAAGTTGTAGCATGCTTTTCATGATCAAACCTGAGCATGGCATAGTGCTTGTTCTGTTGCGGCCAGGTGCATTTTGTTCTCTCCTCTTTTCTGTTAACCATTTGAGTTTTCTTCTCTTTTCTTATATGGGGAGATCTCATGGGATATTTATGGAAGATCATGCCTTAGTACAGATGTGTTTCATTCCTCCTCCTACCTGTTCCTATTATATTGTTCTGTTTTTTGTTTTTTTAAAATCCATCATGGGAAATCTCACAAAAAACTGATTAGCAGGAAAAAAATAAGCAAATGTGAAGGTTTTAAAATTAATGTGTGCTTGAGAGTATTATTTTTAAAACTAGCCAACATTTGGACCTTATTTTCCCCCTGGTTACTCTCTAGAGATAAGTACTCAAAAGTATCATGGGTCAGAAGTAAAAATAACATAGTGGTCATGGTATGTTAATGCCTTGTTTACATGAGCTTCTTATAGATGTTATAGAAATGTCTTCTTCATGAACTGATCGTATTGCTGACAAATACTCAGTGAATTCTCTCTGAGTTGGAAAAGTATTCTTGTTTAAGTTGCACAATTTAAAATATGCCTCTAATTAAAAAGCATAAGGAACTAATTTTCAAATCTTATTTTGAGTTACTATGGGGAAACAGTATAGCAGCCCTGACAGAACTGCAAACTTTCTTGGATGCAAGTCCCAAGTCAGCATGCACAGGATTGCAACAGTATAGTACAATCCTATGTAGGTTTACCGAGAAGCAAATCCTACTGAATTTAATAGTGCTTAATCCAAAGGATGCACAATCTTACTGTCTGCCTCCAGGCACTGTGGCACAACCAGATGCCTTCATCTGCCCCAGCTGCAACAAAACATGTCTCTCCCATATCAGCCTTTACAGCCACTGCAGGCACTGCAGCCTTCCAACGGTTTGACTTCACCCAAAAGATCACTCTCCTCTAGTCAACAAAATCCAAATGCAGTGCACGAAATATGGCAGTGTGCTATCGCTCCAACGGTTTTATAGAGTTAAAATAATAGCTGTCCCAGTATGGTAAGAAAGATGGCCATTGTTCAAACAGATCACTTTGCTTAGCTGCAGTTACAAGAGAAGATCCATTGTCTTCAATTAGTTTTGAACATTGGCTTTGAGTTAAACATGTAGCTCAGGGATAGCCAACATGGTGTCTTCCAGATATGTTGGACTACAGCCACTATTAGCCACAGTGAAAATAGGATTTGTAACAAATAACATTTAGAGGTTGTATTGCTGATTAAATATTATCTCTCATATGCTTCTTCTGTCGGACATGATAGCATTTCACTAGTTACCACTGGTCTATGATTCCAGTTCACTAGGCTGTTGATAGATTATATGGGCTGTTTAACAAAGTAGTTAGTATTATATACGAGTTATCTCTTGGTTCTACAGACTGTGTTAATTTAAAATAAAATAAAACAAGGCATCACCCTTTCCTAAAGAGTTTTTCAGAGTTCAGATAAATGATCCCAGTAATGATCTTTATCAATGGCCTTTAATTGAACTATGATACTGGACACCATCTCAGCATTAATCATTTAAGTTCATCAAAAATTATATTCAAGTTGACATTGCTACTAATCCTGCCTAATGATGTTTCACTTACATTTGACAAAAAGATAGTAGAGTCACCTACTTGGGAATAATTTACTGGATTTTTACTTAGTTGGGGTGGGGGAAAACTTACTAAATTTGTCAATGAAATATTATTATTTATCTATCTATCTGTTACATTTATATCTCACCCTTCCTCCCAAAGAAACCCAGCAAGCCAACAAGTGATAAAACAATAAAAACATATTTAAAATAATTCCAGTACAGATGCAGGCAAAAGTTATTCAAGATGTGCAGTCTAGATCATTTCCAATTAGTGCTGAGGTCTTGAAGGTCCAGTCTTGGCTTTTTATTAATATGTTCAGTTTATTAATGTATTTTTGATATATGCAGAATGTGACTGCCTGGTACATCTCATGATGTAACATAATTACAGTCCTTTTAATTTGCTTAAAGCAGGCCTGCTTTTGTTGCTTAAAATTCAGAAATATTTCACAGGTTAATAACATAATAACTCATTAGAAAGCCATGGCATGTACTTGAGGTTATCTCAAAGGCTATCCATATTTAACAATAAACTTGAGATAATTCCTTGACTATTTGACTGTCATTGACCAGTTTAAATATTTAAGCTTTTAATTTGACCCTTTTGCCTACATTTTAACCATGTATAGAAATTGAAATGAGTGCATAGAAATGGAACACCTTTTAAATCAAGTTTTAATTTTTAAATAGCCTACAATTTAAATTTCTTTTGTGGATTAATAACATAGTGTAGAACTACAGTGCCCTAATTATAAACTTAAATAATTGAATGACTTTAATTTCATAATTAACTAAAGCCAAACCTTTCCTTCTACTTTATATCTGATTTATTTTACCTCTTCCTCAGTTTCTCCATTGATCCAAGCCATTTCCCAATCAGCTTCCAGAACTTCTATTGGGTGCTTGTATTGCAATCTTCCCATTACCTGGATCAAATGGTGACACCCCTTTCTAACCTTTGTGAGGTTTCTATACAAAGGGACCTTGAAGGACTTATCCAAAACTTATCCAAAAGTTTTAGAAATTTGATTTAGACATTTGGATTATCGAAAGCTGAACACTAGCCAATCAAAGCTAATTTACAAGATTTCTGAAAGATGCTTAGTTTCATACTGTAGAAAGTATCCAAGGACTACGAAGTTCAGGTCAGTAGTGCCCTTGCCAAGTAGATTTGGTGTACAAAGGAAAGGAGCAGGGTGTGAACCTTTTGCCCATAAGCAAGTGACAAGCATGTTAAGTCTGCTTAAGTACTCTTGAAGCCAGTGTTAGAGAGATATTTTCCTTTCACAATATTAATGGTTTTTAATTCATAATGGCCTTTATCTCATTTTGTTTAGGGTACAGAAGAACAAAACTGCTAATCAGCAGATAGGATTCTCTTTTTTTCTTTATTCAGTTCTTAAATTCATACACTTCTTTTTTCTTTTCTTTTTTCCGGTTTTTTCTGTAAAAAAAACCTCCCTTACAGTGAAAGGGTGTACTTTTAATCGAGCCATTCCTATCACTTTCTGCGCTGTTATTTCTCTTCCAAAATCAGAAGCATCATTATATTCCTGTTAATGCTGAATGCAAAGAAAAGAAATGAAAAGTTTGCTGAAATATTATAGTCTTTCTCTTCCCATGCAGTATCTATGGCCTTTGGAGAGGATGTAACATGAATGCTCCAGAGAGGAAGCTGTGAAACCACTTACAGTCTTAGAGCCCTTGGTAGTTGAAATGCTTACAGCTGCTCTTGAATATTTGTTTCAGATACTATCCTTTCTTTTGCAAAGGGTTATATGTCGCATATAATCAGGATCAGTATGCATCTTGAAGGGCTATTAGAGGCCTAGTTATGGTATGCATTTGCACACTCTTACAATAGTGAAATATGAGATACCTCCAAGGAAAGCTTTAGGACCTCTTCATTCCCTCCGTATAAGTTTCACTAAACCCTTTGTGTACCCAAGTTAGTGTGTTCAGCTTTAAATGGTTTTCCCCCCTCAACTTCTTCAGTTACATATGAACATAAGAAGAGCCCTGTGGATCAGGCTGAAGGTTCATCTATTCTAAATTTGTTTCTTTGTTTTGTTTGTGTGTGCAGTATTTATACCCTACCTGCTAACCAAAGTTATTGAGACAGCATACAGAGAAAGACAGACAAGAGTTGCCAGGATAAGGCAATGGTGAAAATAAGTTTCCCACTCAGATCTGCTGCTGCCATTTTACTGCTAGCACTTTTTGCACTAACTTTATGTTGAATGTCCCAAAAACCTGCACAAAATGGCTGAAGGGTTGCATCCCTGCACACCACCAGCTTTCCAATCTGCTGAATCCAGATTGTAGCTTATTTTTCAGTTAAATGGTGTTCTGAGCTGAGGGAAGAGATGGAAACAGTCAACAGGACAAAAAAAATTTAATAATATTTTTTGAAAGTGTGAATTAATATTTTCTGCCCAATATGCAATATTTAAAATTTCCTTCTTGAAACAATAGAATGGTGCAATGCTATCAATTCTTTGTCAAAACAATTCCTTCTCAAAAGATAACTCAGATGTTAAAGCATTTTTATCATTTTCTCTTAAATTGTGTTATAAAAATATATTTCCAAGCCTTTATTTGCTTCTTGGTAACTTAGGTGATAGTCCTTGTCTGATTACTGTTATCCACAATGCTCAAAGGACACCAATTATTATTCCCCTAATCAAAAGAAGTGTGCATGCACACGAAAGCTCATACCAAGAACTAACTTAGTTGGTCTTTAAGGTGCTACTGGAAGGATTTTTTTTTGTTATTCCCCTAATGTTACTAAGGTGAAACATCTTTGAACAAGCAGCTTGAGGTCAACTAGAGAGTCAAGAGATCAGCACTAGAATCCAGATCTTCTGTCACCAGCCTCAGTTTCTATTCTATTCTGTTCACTGGGTATTTGGTTTACAGGATAATATCCACCCCTTTAGGTTTCAGACAAGACAGGAATACTGCAGTGGCCCACCGTAAATAACTTAACATTTAACAGTATAGTTACAGGTAGGTAGCCGTGTTGGTCTGCTGTGGTCAAAACAAAATAAAAAGATCCCTTCCAATAGCACCTTAGAGACCAGCTAAGTTAGTTATTGGTTTTAGATACATAAATGTATCATTTTCATCCTATGTAAGCACACCATAATATTACTTTAGCATTTTAATAATTTAAGATATAAATTTATTTATGTAATAGTTTTCCTTACTTAATTATGTACCATTAATACCTTTGCATTTTTACGTATATACATACTTTATGTATATAAGTATTTTTCTTTCTTTGCTCTGTATGCTGCATGTGTCTAGCACAGGCTTGTAGACAAAGATTCCTGCTGTGTGAGTGAATCCTAATTTTTACCTCGTCATTAAAACAGCCCCTCCCCACCCCCAAAAATTCCAGTGAAAACTGCCTCTAGAGGTATGGGTGCAGGGATTTCGGATCCCACTTGCACAAGTCTAAGTGTTTTTTATTTAATTAATACAGTGTGTGACAGGATTTGCTCAGGGATTAATGTCCATCAAACCTTGTATATACTTTTCTGTTCTCTAACAGGCAATAGCAGTAGAGCCCTAACTAATTTCATGAAACTATCTGTGGCTAGTGGCTTGTGCCACATAGCAGAAAGCTTGTGACACCTAGATCAGATCTAAAATGCAAGTAACACATATTTATGTCTTTGGTGACATTTGTGAGTTATTGTCTGGGGGTTTTTTTAGTTGTCCCTTGGCTTGCTATCTCAGCTGCTCTCAAACAGCAGTAAAGAAGGCATAATTCACAGGTTGCTGAAGACATGCTTGCTTGCTCCCCTTTCCTCTGTTCCAAGTTTTGGATTGAAATAACTAGTTATGCTCGTTGTACTAATGATGTCAAATGTAAGCCAAATGGCTAATGTCCACCAAGTGTATTTGAAATATTTTAGGACATGGTGTAAATGCAATTCAGTTGTGAAGGCTGAATTCAGGCCATTTTTTTCCATTATAAAACTTGCGCTGTATACAACACAATGAGTTCTCAAGTTATTTAGCATCACTAGAGGGCGCTGATCTTCCAAATTATTTTAACTCGGGTTTGAAGTCTGGTCCTATAAATGCACGTTAGATTATTAGAATCTGGGGCAGTGCTCCAGTTATAAAAGGGTAGAGGGGGTGCCCCCTTTTGTGATAGCCCCCTTAGCTGCTATCTTAGAAGACTAACATAGGCATGACTTGGTTAACACTGGGGAAAGCGAAAACTGTGGTATATTAGATAGTGGGGCTTGTGGATTTCATTAAGCCCCGTGTACACCCCCCCCCCAAATTCAACTCCTAGGCTAGGGCTGGAAGGGATCTAAATTCTTCTCACCCAATCCATACCAATCCTAAATTTCCGTCTCCCTCATAATTTACTCCAGTGTGTTCCACAAAGAGAAGTAAAAAAATGCAAGGTGGCGCTGTGGTCTAAACCACTGAGCCTAGGGCTTGCCGATTGGAAGGTCAGTGGTTCCAATCCCTGTGATGGGGTGAGCTCCCGCTGCTCGGTCCCTGCTCCTGCCAACCTAGCAGTTCGAAAGCACATCAAGTGTAAGTAGATAAATAGGTACCGCTCCAGCGGGAAGATAAACTGCGTTTCCGTGCGCTGCTCTGGTTTCGCCAGAAGCGGCTTAATCATGCTGGCCACATGACCCGGAAAAACTGTCTGTGGACAAACGTCAGCTTCCTCGGCCAGTAAAGTGAGAGGAGCACCGCAACCCCAGAGTTGTTCACGACTGGACTTAACTGTCAGGGGTCCTTTACCTTTACCCCACTTTAATTTACTGGATTTCAAGTAGCTCAAACAAGTAAGCCGAATCATGGACTAAGGGAACAGTGTGAGGGGATGTGGCAAAGCAATGTCACTAAGCAATGTCTGAGAACAACTGAAGAAGAGAAAAATATAAATAAATAAATCATTGCGACTGACAGCCAGCAGTGTCATTGTGCTTGTACAACAGACTTCTGCTTTCATAGCAGAACTTCCCTTTCCTTGACTCCCCCTATAGCCCCCCAAAATCTGTACTAGAGGGTCAGAGCGCCCTTTGGAGCAGATTTGGGAGGGGGTATGAGACTGCAATGGGGAAGAGAGTGGGAAGGGGAGTCCTGCCACATCTGCTGCCATGATTGTGGATAGGGTGCATTTCCTACCCCCCATCCCTGAGCATGAACACACCATACAGAGTCCAGTTCTGTAATATGATTGTTTGCTGAATGATGTGCAGAGAAGAGAGTTCCAATCACAAAGTGGGGCTTCTCAGCCTTCCTTTCTTTTCCTTCTGCAGCTCACTAAACATCCTCAAATTTTGCTTCTGAAGAGGATGCCATGTGCTGCAGGATTGGTTTTGCATTAAACAGAAAACCACCACCACCCCGTATGAGCATTCCTCTTGTGTAGGAGCACATTAGGATTCAAGGCCATTTGTTTACTTTGGGGCACCAGTAGGCAATCAGATATTTCAGTGCTATATGTGAAAACACCTTAGCTCAAATTTTAAGTATACCAGTTTCAGCTCTGATGCAATATTTCTTCATAGAGATCCTTTTCTTAACACTATACTGTGGTCTGGACTGAAAAGGTTAATATTTAGGGGACGATGGATTGGACCAACCTGAAGAATGTCATTTGACTTCCGCTTTGTGCTACAGGAACACCTTAATGCAATGTATTTTAGTTGGTCTTTGGAATCACGTACCACGTTATATTTGTTTGCTAATAAGTTACAGCAAGAAAGGCATGGCATACTATGTCATTTCTCCTTGCAGTTGTTGACTGATATTTGCAAGAAGTTCCACAATTACTTTTGGTCAAATATAACCTTTTAGCCTCTGGCTGATTATAAAATTACAACAGCATAGTAATTCTTTTTTAGCAGTTTTAAATTACTACCTTGTCTGTTAGTCATTCAAAATTAGCCAATTAGAAAAGCAAAGATAGTTGAACTATAGCGCTTGTTCCTTGTTTTGATCTGACTACATTTTTATTCAGGCCTACTTAGAGATTGTGGAGTTTATTGAGCACAAAAAGATTCATAGCTAACCCCCTTGAAGCTGGATTAACAGATAAAGCAACCCCATTTAGCAGCCACATGTTCCAGTCTAGGAAAAGTCCCTGTGTGTTTCATTACATTTCTGTGACACATATTAATATTTTAAGGTAAGTATATCCAATTTTCCTAGACATTATATGGTTTTGCCTGTCTCATCTATGCAACCAAGCAACGGAGGCCTGAATTGGTTTCCCCCCCAGTGTTACAAAAGTAGAAGGGACCTGTGTAGAGGCTTCTTTCTTATGTTTTCTCTCTCAACGATATTCATTGTCATTTGTTGACATCATTCTGGCTCGAGAGACAGCAAATTTATACGAACAATATCACTGGAATCTCCCATACTTTTTACAATCAATGTATGGGGTGGGGGCAGTAGCTCATTCATCCTGTTCCTACAGATAATTCTTCGCTGTTGTAAAATGCCAAGTGACTTGTCTAAACATAACTGCCTGGCATTGATGGATAGGTAGTGGGACCAGATCCATTGAGTTCCTTCTAAATCAGGGGTCAGCAACCTTTTTCAGCTGTGGGCTGGTCCACCATCCCTCAGACCATGTGGTGGGCTGGACTATATTTTGGGGGGGGGGATGAATGAATTCCTATGCCCCACAAATAACCCAGAGATGCATTTTAAATAAAAGCACGCATTCTACTCATGCAAAAACACCAGGCAGGCCCCACAAATAACCAGAGATGCATTTTAAATAAAAGGACACCTTCTACTCATGTAAAAACACGCTGATTCCCGGACCATCCGCCAGCCAGATTGAGAAGGCTGTATCCAGCCCCCAGGCCTGAGGTTACCTACCCCTGTTCTAAGTCTATGCTGCTTTGCACTGAAAGACATACACACACACACATGCGTAACTCTCAGAGTCTTGGTGAGACAAAGGAACACATTTTGTTGGATGATGTGTGTTTTATAAATATCACTGTAGATTAGATCTGGTAGTGCATGAGTGAACTCCCCTCTTTCCCCCGCCGTTTCTTATGTGGTTTTCCTTTTAATATGCCATATTATTTTGATGGATACATTGTTTTGTTGATTGTTGTGTAAACCACTTTGTGATCATCTGTGCTGAAAAGCAGTCTATAAATAGTGCAAATAAAATAAAGTAAAACTATATATTTAACTCCCAAGTTGTTGTTTTTACAGTTTCGGGTTGTAATTTTAGAGGTTGTTTTAAAGCAGTAATGTAGAACCATAGCATGTCCAGACACAGTCAAACCTTATCCTCCAAATGAAGTACAAAATAAATCTGAAACTGCAAGAAAAGTAATTCATTTTCCCCCTTAGCAAGCAGAACATATACAGAGTATCCACAGAATACTTGCATCTGTATTATGCTTGCAGATGGAACTCAAATTCAGTAAAAGTAAAAGTAAATAAAGGATATCTATTTTTAAATGGGGGTCCTTTTTCTTTCTTTAGCAAATAGCAAGATGTCATAATAAAACTACCATTTTAAGCAAGTCTTATAAAGTTTGTTGAAGTAAGTGTACTTCATTACAAAAGATAAAAGTTTCTCCTTTCTCACAATGAATACAGGTAATTTCAGAAGCCAGCAGCTCATAATTATTCACTGTTGAAAAGCCTTTAAAAGGTCTACAATGAATACAGTGACCTCCAGTTTTCTCTGTGAATGAATGTAGGCACAAATTCTCATTTTGCTAGAATGTGAGTTGATAAGTGAGTTAAGCAAAACATGCATTTCTTCATTACACTGCCTGTGGGTTCATTTAAATAACAATATCTGGCATAAAAGTCACAAAAGAATTATCTAACAATTTCAATATGTAGAAATGTATTATTAGCGTTGACAATAGAAAATGGGGTAAATAAATGAATACCCTTTTGTGTGTGGCATTATTTCAATTTATTTAGCTTCGTGGAATATCTGGCTTTGCATTTAACATCTTGGTCAAGAGTATTAGCTTGCATAACTTTTGACCTTGAAATTGACATTTTAAAAGTCTTTACCACATTCCCCTGCCCCCAGAACATTCCTATATACAGACATAGCCCACAAAATGAGACAATATACTCATGGAAGACATTTGAAGGCATGCTTGAATGTTTAAAATAAAAGTAATAAACAAAGAAATATATTAGTGTGACAAATCTTGTCATATTGCATAGACAGGTGTACTGCAGACCCGGAGAATTATGAATTAAGACAAAATCTCTTCTGTTAACTAATAAATTAAGCATAGTGTTTCTAATCATCAGCTGTTTGGTTATACCTATAAGCTTAGATACGTTTATGAAACAAATGTTATGAAAAGTACATTTTCTAAGGTGATTAGTAGCTATTCCATTGAGAGAAAATGTTCTAGTTACATTATCCAGATGCACTTTTAATAAATTATCATGTGCTTTTAGAAATTGCAAAATCAAACCAGTGCAAGTCCCTAATAGCCTCAATTTGTAATACTTGTGTGCTTTTTGTTTTTCTACATTTTTCACATAAATAAAATGAATAAAAGGCTAGATTGACTAGAAAATACATACAGTATATGCATCTATTTTGTTCTACATTAGAAGTGGCACGTTTCAGATGAAAATCCTTCTTGTCATTGGTTGAGAGAATGACTCAGGTTCACACACCTTAGACCTGCTAATAAGAAATGTGTTGTAAAAGGAATGGTCAGGTGGCAAAGTGACCTTGTTACAATATTTAGTGGAAAGATTGCTTTAGAATTTTTATATATGGTTGAAATATGATATAAACAGGGGGCTATGGTTCTTATTAAATTGGCCCATTTTAGTCCATTTAACACAAACATTCTATTAAGTAACCATGAGTTTTAATTTTACAAGTTGGAATATCCCTGTAAAGCAGTACAAAAGATTGTATGGGCTGAATAAGTTCATTGTCTCAGGAACCAATTTAGGGTGAAAAATATCCCACCATCACCCCTCAATGTCATTTTTCTTTTAAAATATTTGTGGTTCACCATTGCAGACTCTGCATAGCTCTAAATCTAAGGCAGTCACCATGTTATCCATTGTTTGCTAGCTGTGGTCAGCTAATTGAAAAAACCTGACGCATTGCTGCTAAAGGTCCCCACAGATTTATTCTCATATCAAATATAGTATTGTTGCTTCAGCCCCAATCCCCTCTTGTGACAGAGTTCATTAGAACATTTTTGTTTATAATAGCATTTGAAATGCTGTACATAGAATATTGTAATTGTAGAATTATATTTTTGGGTTTTTAAGTTTTCCCTTGTGACACATGCTGATACTATTTTACATGAGCTGTTCAATGCTTCTTCCGTGCAGAAAGCTATATTACTCCCATAGTGCAGCAAAGTGACTACCCAGTTTGGAATCCAGCACTTTTGATTTGTTGGAAATGCTAGAATGGATTGCACAACATCATGAATTGCCCAGCAGAAGTGTTTCAGGTGGTAAATGGGCTGCTTAAGTCCAACTTACAAATTGAAAACATTTTTAACTCTGTGACCTACAGGAACAATTTTTTCCAATTCACCCTGAACTTGAGGCCACAGTTGAAGCAAATCCTGGTGAGATCCTCAGAGCACTCTAGTTGGACTTTGTAGGGTCAATTTGAGTTGCTGCAGCCTGAGGACATGGACAGAACATTTGCAGGTACTCAGTCAACCACTTGCCTTCTCAGCCCATGCTCAACTTGGTTGTGCTGATTGGATTTCTTTATCAGGAGAGAAACAGGAGAGTGCTTCCTTGTTGAGTCTCATTGACCTCTTGGTGGCTTTCAGTACTGTGGACCACAGTATCCTCCTGAAGGTGCTCTACAATGGATGGTGTTTCCCATCATTTAGATTTCTTTGGAGCAAATAAAACTAAGCTGGGGGAGGAGACATAGGAGACATTTTCCAGGAAATGAAAGGTCAGACATCAATGATGTCCAAAAAAAATGCACATTTTGATCCCGGATGGAATGCAGACTGCTACAGTTTGGAGTTTATTAAAATTTGGTGACCATCCTACTAATTATTAACAGCAAAATGTGTGTCGCCATGACAAAAATATACAGCTTTCATATTACAGCTACATCAGGAGGAGCACACCCTGCAAGATCTCTGTTAGAGCTAGGCCAGCCAGTGTTGATGTCAATGTCAATTTTATTTATATACCGCCTTTCCATATGTATTATACTCAAGGTGGTTTTCATCAAAGCTAGCTGTCAGAGCTGGAAGGCAAGATTTGCCTTCACTGAAAGTGTGGCACTTTACTTTTCCCCATAGGAGTAAAAGGAAACCATTTACTTTGCAGGAAAGACTAAAGGGATTCACTCAAGTACACCACTGAGGGGAGTACTCAACCTGCTCCCTGCCCTTCGTGATCCCAGCCATGGTGCTAACTGAATAGCTCTCCTTCATTGGTACTGGTTTTTTTGGTATTCTCAGATGTGGCAAAATGCTTTTCAAAGTGTGCTGGACAGTATGTTGGGGTTAGGCTTTATCTATAGACAATGATGAGCTGATATTTCATGCAAAATATTGGGATATATTAAGTCAACAACATGTGGAATGTATAAAACCTTTACACTAGAGGGAGTAATTATTGTTTTAAGAGAGAACCCAGGAGCTCCAGGTTGTTTTTGTTCAATGCTTGTGTGAAATAGAGAAAGGGGGAAACAAACATAGAATCAGTGTAGACTTTAAAAAACTAACAGAATCCTGGGATGAGCTAAATACCTCTTGCAATTTTTATTTTCATGAAGTTAAAAACTACTGAGGGGCAAACAGAATGTTTTACAGCTTAGCATCCATAGGAAATCTGTATCCGCTAAGAAAATCTAAAATATATTCACTGGGAATGCAGCTTTCTCTGTATTGTGAACTTGTAAACAAACAAAGCAGTTTAATCTCTTCCTTAAGCATAGTTTGAGAAAGGAATGCGCAAAATTTACTGGTTTCTTTCCTATGTAGTTGCTGATTGCAGCTATCCCTTCTGGGCTTGAAAGATTATAAAGAAATCATAAATAAGCCGTGTTGTAGTTCTAAAGGAGATGAGAGTTGTACAGTGGTACCTCTGGTTACATACGCTTCAGGTTACATACGCTTCAGGTTACAGACTCCACTAACCCAGAAATAGTACCTTGGGTTAAGAACTTTGCTTCAGGATGAGAACAGAAATTGTGCAACAGCGGCGCAGCGGCAGCAGGAGGCACCATTAGCTAAAGTGGTGCTTCAGGTTAAGAACGGACCTCCGGAACGAATTAAGTACTTAACCTGAGGTACCACTGTATTGGCAGCAGCGGACAGCATGGTGGGGTTGTGCTGCTCACGTGACCTCCACCTGGCTGAGCCACTGCAACTTACCAGGATGAAGAGGTGGAGATGTGCAACAGCTGCGAGGTTGGGGCTCTGCAAACAGGCTGGCAGGATTGCCAGTTTGGCTGGCACTTTGGCACTGTGCCTACCTTACTGCCAACATACCCCTCCCACCTCTGTACCGGTATGCTGCAGCATATCAGGTGGATGAAGGTCAGGTGAGTGGCACAGCATCATCATTGCCAAGCACTATTTCAAGGTTTCCGAGATTTAATGTAAGGCATGGCTCACATACAATATCACCCTAAGCCAGTATCACCATCATGTCTTAGCATGAACACACGGGTTCACAGGGAAGGAACTGCATTTCATCTTTGAGGGCTTCACACAAAACATTTTGTATCCTGAAAGGTGAGGTATAAATAATTGTTGTTGTAGTAATGTAATAAATATATTCATTGCTGAGTATGTTCTCAAATTGCAGAATTCCAAAATGTGACTCAATAGAAAATGAGTTTGCTTAATTTTAAAAAAAAGTCAAAATAAATCTTTTTGTACAAGAATTTAGAATTCTAAATAATTGCTGGTAAGACTTGGGAAAGAAGAATGATGCTTGCCAGATTGCAACTTATGTTGTGAATATGATTCCTATTTTTGACATTCAGAAACCTGCAGAACATGTTTAGTCCAAAAGAAACATAGGCATATACTATGAAAAAATATACTTTATTAAATACTATTGCTTATTTCAAGTGATGAAAAAGATGCTTCTCTAACTACTGGTAATAACTTCCTATCCACCTTTAGTAAAAAATACACACACACACACCTCAAATTTAGCATATTCAAGTTGTACAAACAGAATGGCTGCCTCCTTACTTTTAAAGTACCTTTAAAAATTGCAATTGATCTTAAGTTATATCTTAAGTTAGACCTTTAAACTTGTTACCCAGAAAATACATCAATACAGATGTGACTGTAGAATTTGGTCAAGGGAATTTTGTTATCTCTCTGAATTGGAAGGTAGCAATTTTCCTGTATTTGCTGGTATATATTTTGGTTGGTTGGCATTCTGTCCGGGAAACAATGGAGGAGTGTACTTTTGGGGGCGAAAGATTCTAGGGGTTCGAGCCAGGGACGCTGTTTCCTTTTGGAAAATAAGGCACAGTGGAGACCACAGTGTCTTTATGATATATGGTTTATATGCAACCTGAGCCCATGACAGCATTCACACACCCCATGAGCCAGTGTGGTGTAGTGATTAAGAGCGGAGGACTCATAATCTTGTGAACCGGGTTCACGTCCCTGCTCCTCCACATGCAGCTGCTGGGTGACCTTGGGCCAGTCACACTTCTCTGAAGTCTCTTAGCCCCACTCACCTCACAGAGTGTTTGTTGTGGGGGAGGAAGGGAAAGGAGAATGTTAGCCGCTTTGAGACTCCTTCAGGTAGTGATAAAGCGGGATATCAAATCCAAACTACTACTACTACTACTACTACTACTCTTCTTCTTCTTCTTCTTCTTCTTCTTCTTCTTCTTCTTCTTCTTCTTCTTCTTCTTCTTCTTAACTTGTCCCATAGCCACCGCAGCCTTGGACTTCAGCAGACCTCAACCACTACTCTCAAATGTTGGTCCCTGCTCTCTCTCCAGCCTGTTGCTTACTAACTCTGTTGCATAACTCCTAACTGCATTCCCCTGAAATGCTGCCATTGTCTTTTAAACTGACTCTCAGTTGAGGGAGAACCCAGCCCAATCATTTGCAAATGAGATTTGCCATTGATCCTTTGTGTTGTCTTAATGGCTTATCCCCAGGTTATCACTTCAAAAGGAAATTAGCCTGACTTAATTAGCTTTTAACACTTGATGATTCCCTGGGATTAAAGAAGTGTCTGACACACAGGTCTTGATTAGATTCTAACACGTGGGAGTCCGACACACAGTTTTAACCAGTCCCTGACCACTGGTCCTGTTAGTTAGGGATGATGGGAGTTGTAGTCCCAAAACATCTGGAGGGCCAAGTTTGCCTATACCTGGTTTTAACACACAAACCTTAATTAAATTCCAACCATAGCTGTCAACTTTTCCCTTTTCTTGTGAGGAATCCTATTCGGAATAAGGGAATTTCCCTTTAAAAAAGGGAAAAGTTGACAGCTATGATTCCAACACTAGCTTGATTCTGAATTTAGGATGTCTTGCACCCACAAACTCATAACATTTGTATTGTGCATGTGTATTTTGTGTGTGTGTTCATGGTGGGAATGTTTAAAGAATGTAGCATGGGACTTGGTGTTTAACGAAAAGGTTTGCATATACCTATCTCTACATAATATTTTACTGCTGATCTTTCTACTGAATATCTGATCTGCTTAATGCATGTAGAAAAGTGTGTATGATCATACATGCACACTTGGAAATATGTTCTATTAAATTAAGTACCGGTAACCGGATATTACTGAAGAAGATGTAGTCTTAGGATTGACATAAAATCAGTAGATCTCACAGCATTATCATTGCTTGCTAATTGACTAATACATTGAGCTGTTTTGACATGTGATCTGTTGCCTTTGGCAGCTCATTTCTTCACACTCAATTATATCAACTGTGTCTGCTCCCTAATTATCACAGCCTCTACCTTACACAAATATACACAAATACCTTTTTTTTTCCTGCACAGAGCTGGCTTTTTCTCTCTGTAAATATGTTAATGTATATCCATCTAACGAGAGAGTCCATATTGTTTGTGGAATCTAAATCTGGGTAAGTAAAGGTAAAGGTACCCCTGCCCGTACGGGCCAGTCTTGCCAGACTCTAGGGTTGTGTGCTCATCTCACTCTATAGGCCGGGAGCCAGCGCTGTCCGCAGACACTTACAGGTCACGTGGCCAGCGTGACAAGCTGCATCTGGCGAGCCAGCACAGCACACGGAACGCTGTTTACCTTCCTGCTGGTAAGCGGTCCCTATTTATCTACTTGCACCCGGGGGTGCTTTCGAACTGCTAGGTTGGCAGGCGCTGGGACTGAACGACGGGAGCGCACCCCGCCGCGGGGATTCGAACCGCCGACCATGCGATCGGCAAGTCCTAGGCACTGAGGTTTTACCCACAGCGCCACCCGCGTCCCTCTAAATCTGGGTAGCTACACTCTAATGTTCATTGTCCTCCCAAGTTTGCATGGACAAGAGGCAGTTGCCCAAGTAGGAAAGTGCTGAGAGGACACAGGAAATAATCACTTGACATTGTGGTTTAGTATCCGCTACAACTCTGCTATTTGCTGCTGCTCCAAACTACCTGTCCTATCTACCAGAGAAAACTCATTTCTCTGGGGATCTGCCTTCTTTATTTGGCCAAAAAAGTACCATCCCTACAAACACAAGAAGCATTTGTATCATCAGACTTCGAAAGCCCCAAGATTTGAAGTACATTTTGCTTTAAAAAAAACACTGGGGAGGGGAGGGATTTGCCAAACAACCTAATAAAAATTAAGTGTGTTCAGGAACTATGGGATACTAATTTATTATGAGGGGGGAATGACAGTGAGAAATGATGGATAGAGGGAACTGAAGGCAATATAATCAAAAGGTGTATGGCTGCTCGCTGAAACCCTGAACTGCATGCTGCAATATTTTGCTTCAGGTCTCACTTGAATAAGATAAGTAAAGGTGTACAATGGTTCCTATAGAGGTCCACTGTAAACTTTTGTTTCTAGTCGCTGTTGCACTGAATTCACTTCCATTACACTAAGCATGTTCTCATTCACAGCAACCAGATGTTGTTTCATATTTGAACTAGGAGCATTTGTTCTAGGAGTTTGTTCTTATGCAAGCCTCCAGCGCTGAGGTTTATTTCAGCAGAAGTGAGCTGCGTGTAATGGAAAAAGCAAGTTTGCTAGACAATCCTAACTAGAGTTCAGGAGTGTCTCTACATGTCATGAATTACTTGGGTGTTGGAGTAGACTTATTCTGCAGCAGCTCAAGAAGGGAGAAAGATATGATAATGGGTTTCCTCTGGTCCCATGTTACATTTGTAGGGTGAAGTTTTGTTCTTTACTCCCTTGCAAAGCCTATGTTGAATATTAGAAAAAGCTGATAAGCACCAGAACAACAACGCTGATACATGATGTACATCAAATGTAATTCATACAAATTCAGTTTGGATGTACTAACACATGGACAACATTTTTAGATGAGGGTGGAATAAGAGCCATTATATTATTTCTGAAATTTTATCAGTGACGTAGCGTGGGTTGTCAGCACCCGGGGCAAGGCAAGTAATTTGCGCCCCCTAACCCGTGGATTTTGCACCCCCTAACCCGTGGAGCGCGCCCCCCCAGATGTTGCGCCCGGTGCAGCCGGCCCCCCTGCACCCCCACGCTACGCCACTGAATTTTATCCATGTATCATTGTGATGTAGGGATATCACCAGGGGTGCCAACTTATTGGAAGGGGGCAGGTAAGCCCCGCCCTGCATAATCTATCACATGACATGATGCATGCAGACTATTTGAATGGCAATGCCAATTAACTTTGGGGGTGGTCCCCTCAAATATTTTATTGGGAGGGCCGAAGGGACCTCAGCCGTTAGGAGTTGGCGCCTCTGAATGTCACATAGTTTCATTTATAGCACTAATATGAACAGGAAAGCATTGGTAGGGCTGAGCAGAAACAGGGTATGTTTCCTGAATACCGGTAATTCCACCCTCACAAAATGCGTCCCACATTTTAGCAATATTTCAAATGACAAAAATGCTTGACGGTTCAGAGTGGGGCTAAGAAGCATTGTCTTCTTATTTGGCTTTGTCTATTTTTGTTTTGCTGTGTTTTATACTAGCAACCTCATACTCAGGAATTCTAATAAATAAATAAAAAGTCATTGCAGTTTTGAAACCAGTGGTAAAAATCAGTGCTGTTCATTCCAACATCTTGATCTAAAAGGGCATCCAGTTTTAGACAAACGTACAAAAAGCTGCTCCTTGATCTCAGGAACCATCATGCAAAATTTGATTATGATATCTTAAGAGGTATCCAAGGCATAACAAACAGACAAGCAACTTTCCAAAATATATAGTGGATGTGAGCATGTAATGTGTATTCCAACCAAGATAACCACACCTCCACCACACCTGCTGGTGGGTAGAAGGTGCTACACTTGTTTAAAGTGAGAATACATAGAATTTGCTTTTTAACTAATTCCAAGCAATCAATCACAATTAACATTAAAGCTAAGGAAAATACACCAACTTTTTTCTTCCTATACATCCATTTTTCTTCTCATTGCATGTTAGTCTCTCCTGCAATACATATTGGAATTACTTCCAGAGTGAAGAAAAGTAAGTCCAATCTGCAGTAATCATGCTCTTTTGAAATATAGCAACTTATTCTATCATATCAGGTGCCAAAGGCAGACATCAATGATAGAATTGTGCATGAAAAATTAAATATAAATTAAAAGACTATGCCTTTTTTGTATATTGTTTCACGTTCATCTTGAGTAATAACAAAGTATTAATTTATTGCATTATCAAGCTATCTGCTAAATATTCAAATGTGTATTGATATAGATAATTACCAATATATATATATATATTCTTAAAACTATATTTTTATTCTATTTAGAAGTTAGATTTCAGTCTTTATCTCTGTAGGGAGCTGATCCAAGGTAGTTTTATGTAAATGACTTAATTAATTGGTACCCTTCAGTTGAAACGGCAACTCACAAAGACTGTAATCCTTTTCGAGTGGCATAAGCTGTTTTAAAAAGACAAAAAAACAATGCCTTACTCAGGCACCTTGTCACACAATTAAAAGTTATTTGACAGAAGTAACAGTAATAATGAACAGTGTCTTCCAAATTATTTTTTTCAAGGTAATTAAAATAGCATCAACTCTGAGTTTGTTTAGTAGTTGCAATAAAATCAATACATTTTGAGATTCGGTTATGTAAAAAAGGGACGTGGGTGGCGCTGTGGTCTAAACCATTGGGCCTCTTGGGCTGGCTGATCAGTAGGTTGGCAGTTTGAATTCCCGCGATGGGATGAGCTCCTGTTGCTCTGTCGCAGCTCCTGCTAACCTAGTAGTTCGAAAGCACACCAGTGCGAGTAGATAAATAGGTACCGCTGTAGCGGGAAGGTAAATGGCATTTCCGTGTACTCTGGTTTCCATCATGGTGTTCCGTTGCTCCAGAAGCGGTTTAGTCATGCTGGCCAAATGACCTGGAAAGCTGTCTGTGGACAAACGGCGGCTCCCTTGGCCTGAAAGTGAGATGAGCACCACAAACCCATAGTCGCCTATGACTGGACCTAACTGTCCAGGAGTTCTTTACCTTTTACCTTTACCTTTATGTAACTATACTGAACTTTATGATAACTCGTGCAGTATGTTGAGGGGAAAAACACTCATCAAGAAACCAGCGCTTAATTTGGAAAATCTAAGTACCTACTGGTCCATTGCCGATCTCCCCTTCTTGGGCAAGGTTCTGGAGCAGCTGGTCGTGGATGAGATCTAGGCACTCTTGGGGGAAACTGATTAATTATATTTTCGAGATCCATTTCACTTGGGGTTTAAGCCCAGTTTTGGCACAGAAACTGCTTTGGTTGCCCTATGTTGGGAGAAACACAGAGGAAATGTGTCCTAATTAATTCTCCTCAGCATCTCAGCGGCTTTCAGGACCATCAACCATGGTGTCATTCTGGAAAGGCTGGCCAAGTTAGGGATGGATGGACATTTCCAGAGACTGATGGTTGGTTGGGGAGTGTTCTTCAGCCCTGTGCATCCTTCAGTGTGGGGTTCCTCAGGGTTCGATTTTATCTCCTTTGCTGTCACTAGAAGCTCACATGGCTTTCGTGGTGCAGAGTGCCTTTGATCAGCTTCAGCTGGTGGCCCCACTGCATAACTTTATCTGGACAGGGATATCCTAATTTCTGTTGTCTCTGCCTCTGAAGATGGTTCGGAGACTTCAGCTGATGCAGAATTTAGTGACCAGGTTGCTCACTGGGACAAGGCGGTTTGAGCATATGACACCAATCCTGGCCCAATTTTATTGGCTGACAATTAGTTTCCAGGCACAATTCAAAGTGTTGGTTTTGACTTATAAAGCTTTAAACAGCTCAGGACTGCAATACCTCAAGAATCGTTTCTCCCTATATGAACCAACCTGAACCCTGAAATCATCATCTGAGGCCCTTCTTCGTGTGCCTCCTCTATAAGAATTCTGAAGGTTGTCAACACAAGAACTGGCCTTTTCTGTGGTGGCTCCTCATTTGTGGAATGCTCTCCCCAGGGAGGCGCATCTGGTGTCTTCACTACATATATTTAAGTGTCAGGCAAAAACCTTCCTCTTCAACCAGGCCTTTGGCTGATTAACATTCTATGTCCTTCTAAATGTCTGTCAGAGGGAGTTACTGGTTTGTTTTTTATCTTGTTTTTATTGTGTATTTTGTGTTCTCATTTTGTATTTTTATCTTGTGAACCATCCTGTGAGCTTTGGAAGAAGTGGTGGGGGTGTATGACCAACTTATTAAATTTGTAATAGTTAGAAAACAATTAACGGATTAGCCACATTGCTTAAGTGCTGTTGATGGAACCCCTAGTGAATGTAGATTTGAGATCTTGCACTGATTCACATATTTATGGTCAGCACTTGTTAACACTTAACCACACTCAGTTCAAGAAGAAAGTATTTTTTGAACTGACATTAGAAGAGATGCAACTTCTGGTAATTAATCTGCAATATATGAGTCACTATGAAAATCACCACAACGTGCTTTGTTCCATGAGTAATGAACATGCATATTGATCTGGCTCTTTGTGTAAGTAAATAGATTTGAAAAAAATATTACCTCACAATGCTAAAATTTGTTTCTCAATTAAACCCTTGGTCTGTGGACTGTTTGCGTGTACAGTTCAGGACGGTGCATAAGCAAAGTAAGAAATCATCAGCATTTAGGAAGATCTCTGTACAAAAGTATCTAGTAAAACTAATATATGATGCAAAATTGTGGCTTAACTGGTGACAGGACTGAGGAACCCTCCAGCTGTTGTTAGATTCCAGTTCAATCTACCTTAGCCAGCATGGCCAGTGGTCATGGAGGATGGAAGTTCAGTTTGGAAATCTAGTTCAATTTCAGCTTCATCCTCAGAAGGCAGATGGTGTGTTTGGGCAAGTGCGTATGAAGTGAATCTGCAGATATTCTGACTCTTGAGGGTCAACTGAGAAAAGTGGAGTTAATTGGTGTAAAAGGAAAGCAATGTGATAGAAGATCTTGTTTGGCCTCTGCTCAAGATATATATTTTCGTGCTACTTTCCAAAATAATTACTAGTTCTCTCCAAACTTTTTGTAGGAAAGCTTTCTAAGAAAGTCGTTACGCTGCAGCTTCAGGTACACTTGGATGGCGCTATAATTTAGGATCCCTAGTACATTGGTTTTAGCCCTGGTTACAACTGTCCGTTTAATTCCGTTTCAATTTTTTCTCTTAGAAAACAGAAGGATCACTTGCAATTTATTGTTCTGGCAGATCCTCTGGAATCATTGTGGGGTTATGGTATCTGTTGGACTTTGTGGGCATTGTTGAAACTGGTTTAATTTTGTCTTCCTGACTAGGAAGTAGGTCCTAGAGCGTAGTGATGGATAATTGGCCATGTTTTTTCTCAGGATGTCCTTGTTTGATGGAGGGTAGTATGAATGTTATGGCTGTTTGACCTTTGACCAGCGATGACCGTAGTTATGTACATGTTATGAAGTTATCTGAAATGCACACAAAAGAGAGTATATTCTGTAAACAGTAGGGATGGTAGAGGAAGATGCTCAATACATTGATACAGTATTGTGAAAACAGTGTCAGGGGAAAACAGTAAATCAGCAAACTAAGGCATCATAACATCTTGCATAGGAAGTTTGTCTTTCATGCATCTGAGAGTGCTCCTGTGTATAAGAGTTACAAGATCAGATCTATAAATATTGAACTAAAAAATGCATCCAGGGTATTTTCATAAAAAGTTAATATGGATCACCAGGGAGGTGGAGTATAGGGGTTAAACCACTGAGGGAATGGAGAGTATGAGTCATTTTGTTCAGACTGAAAAAGATCTTTTAGTACGAATCACAATATAAAATTTTAAGGGCTTGATCCTGCCTTGGGGTGTGCTGGTACATATTGTTACATATCTCATAAAATCAGCTACTGTTACAAGTCATGTGACATTGTTCACCCTCTTAGCTCAGAACTGTTCTGTTTTTCTTTTATAGTCTGGATGTGTGTGTTTTTTATAAATAAATAAAAAACTATAAATGCTGTACCACTTGGCTCTTTTCAGAATATTGAACAGATGCAGCAAAATTTTCCTACATTACTTTCCCATTTATTAAAAAAAAAAAAAAAGCAGTTGATGTGTGGTATCCTTCGATAAAGACTTCTTTAGAGAGCTACTCAATGAATGAAGCCAAACAGAATGTGCCATTGTTGCTGTTGCAGGTTTTGAGTTTATTTGTACATTATGTGTACTGTAGGCTACATAATAATGAAAAGCTATATGCTCTGGTCTGCTGGTTCACTACACAGTCTGTGTGATTACAGATTGTTTGAATAACAGTGGCCTATTGAAAATCCATCCAGATGTGCGTGTTGCTAACTGTGGGAATACCCACAAAGAAGGATTATCTCTTTTGTTGCCATTTCCAAGCCCTTTTAAAAAGTGGGAAAGTGAAAGCCATTGAGGCAACCAATGCCGAGGAGGTGGGTGTGCTGGAATTGAAGAGTTTTCATAATGAACTCCCAGCAATCTTATAACCCTGCAAGATTTCACTTCTAAAGGCTAAATAGGCACAGTTTACGGCAGAGCAGGAAAGCCCAAAGGGGCCAGATTGCTATACCATTTCACAAACTCATGAATACCTTATCCCAAACTTGACTTCGCTGAGCATTTGCAAAACACCAAGCAAAACTTAGTATCCAAAAAGCTAGCACCAATTTAGTATTACATATTGGAATATCTTTTAGCATCACTATAAAAAGAGATGGGGAAGAAATTTTGTTTAGTTTGCATTTGATCAATTTGATAATTTCACAAAAGTAGGTTCAAAAAGATCCAATAAAATAGTTGATACCTTTCCCCCCACAAAAAAAGAGAGCATGATACAGACATAGGGATATTCTTGCTGTTATCACTAAGTACTAGCATAAAGGCATGAATTGCAATATCTCTAGCAAAACTATCACAGTTGATAAGCCCTCCATAGCAGGCATAATGCTCAGTAGTCCAGGAACGTTCACTACTAGCTTTCTGCAGCAAAACTTTTATTTTCCCATTGAACTCTGCATAGTGTGGATACAGATAAATACCACTGTTCAATTAGATGGGTTTTGTTTTGTTGGTTCATTTTATTTTAAAGTGCATTGACTACCTTTCAAATAAAGAGTTCACAATAAACAACAGAAACAACAACTATAACTGCTAATACTAAATTATGCCGCCTTCGAATAAAACAAAACAAACCCGCTAAACCAAGTAAATAAATAATAATAAAAGTTCATACTTGATGTCTAAAAATGGGTAAAGAGTTCAGCTGGACCTCTTTATTGAAGGGTTCCAAAGTGCCAAAACAGAGAATGCTTGAAAATGTCTTACCCCTTGTTGGTGTGGATTTGGATAATAGTGCTGTCTTTTCTACATGGACCCGTTTTCTGACTGAATCAGCAATATAGCATACTCGTAATTCACTTGTGGAGTAGTTTGTGGTGCAGTAGTCCAACTAATTTTCAACAAAGACTGGATGGAAACTAGGTTCAGAATGCCACAATCCTAGCCAGGAACCCATCTTTTAGCCTAGTTTTTCTCAAATGTATGTTGTGAGGGGAGAACCACATACACTGTCTTGACCTCCCCAAAGAGATGGTGGTATATAAATGTAATCAATAATGACTATAAAGGTAAAGGGACCCCTGACCATTAGGTCCAGTCGTGACCGACTCTGGGGTTGCGGTGCTCATCTCACTTTATTGGCCGAGGGAGCCGGCGTAGTTTCCGGGTCATGTGGCCAGCATGACTAAGCCGCTTCTGGCGAACCAGAGCAGCGCACGGAAACGCCATTTACCTTCCCGCCAGAGCGGTACCTATTTATCTACTTGCACTTTGACGTGCTTTCGAACTGCTAGGTGGGCAAGAGCTGGGACCGAGCAATGGGAGCTCACCCTGTCGCGGGAATTCGAACCGCTGACCTTCTGATCGGCAAGTCCTAGGCTCTGTGGTTTAACCCACTGTGCCACCCGTGTCCCTAATAATGACTATAATTTAGGATATTTATATTTTACCATTTCAGTATATACAGGTTAATTTCAGATGGAGATCAGAGTTATGAGTAACTTGTAAAGCTTAGATTTGTCCTTAAGAAGCCTTGTAGAGTTTATAAACAATGATCTGCAAATTGTTTCTTGCAGTTTTAGGATGGTGTATGTCTGCTCCCCAAATACATGCTTTTGTGACATGATTTTGAAGAATATGTTTCTTGATAACAGTGAAGTGTAAGATAGCTTTCACATACCGTTTCTTAAGAGTGGTGTGATTTATTTTCTCTTATTTTTATCAGCAAAGTGACCATTAATTGCCCAGTTTGGTTAACTCATCTATATAGTTCAGATACAATGTACATGTATTTTCTACATATGGAAAAAAGATAGGTGGTGGCTGCTAATTTCGTATAGAGAGAGCTACCTGTTCTGACCAGTTTTTTCAAAATACAGAGTACTGTACTATGGCAATATCTGAAGTTGAAAGAGCTAGTTACATATTTTATTTTGCTTTATTTTTATTTATTTTTCTTGCTCGCTTTTTCTTGCTTAATTATATTGTGTAATACCTTTATTTTATCCAGGAGCTCTGTTCTTTATTAGAAAATGCTTGTAGAGAATTTATCTAAATACTAGATAAATTGAGCTAAAACTGGCAACTGCAATTTTAATGGTATTCAGATTCAGCTTTAACTCTACTGTGAACAATTTAATTTAAGGAGGGAAAATGTTGAATTTTCTCTTGAGTGATTAATAGTTAAGTGAGTCAAAATACAGGAACTGTGAGCTTAACCTTCAAGGTAAAGGCTAACAGCTATGTTAAAGGTGATTACACAATTTCCTTCAAATAAACTGACAAGCAACACACACATTTTCTGTGACTTCTGCCCTCTTAAATGCGTACTTGCAAATTATTTGCCTGTTTACCTAACAGAAGTTTGACTTAAACGTAGCATGTGTTATGGTCCAAATAGCCAAATGGTGGTTTGGGAATTTATGAAGTAAAAGCCTGATCAAATTTCTGATCTGCCAGAAGATCAAAAATCATAAAATATTCCACATGCTAATCCAGCCTTTTTATAAATCCACCTTACCAGAATTTCTTGTAGTCCTACAAGGAAAAGCTAAGAGCACTTTTCTTTGCTATTAGTGCACACAAACCATGGAGCAAATGTTGTTTCTTGCTCAGCTTGAGGATGCCAAAGAGGTGTGAAAGAAGACATTAAAGCTTCTCCACATAAAGTATTCATAGATGTTTGTAAGGAAATTTGAACAGCTTCTAATAGCCCCAGGTAGTTAGATTTGGGTCCTCTTACAATTCTTTTCTTTATCAGCTTTCAAAGTATACAACAGTATGTAATGGCTGGCATTCCTTTATTTGGAAAACAAGAGGTGTCTTGCTGGGTAAACAATGAGCCTTTACATTCAACTTAATCAATTTGGCCTTGTGATACACATTCAAGAGTAGAGGGGAAAAAGCTTTCCTCTAACCTGAGATGGGGTATTTTTATCCCCTGCTGAGATCTACTACTTTTTAAAAACAGGTATATGTGGAAAAGACCACAGAAACAAATTCTAGACATGCTGCACAAACAGGCAGTGTAAACTATTTTTCTATTTAAAAAAAATCCCTTACAACTACAAGTAAAAAATGGCCACAGATTTCCTGCAGGCATTACATTTCATAAATATGGGCACACCACAAGGGGTGAGGAAAAGTTATGCAGGAGAATATCCCTTCTTCCAAACTAGTCAATAACAAAATTCAGGGCTCTAGATCCAACATGAACTGGTGTCAGTTTCAGACAAAACACTTGCTAGATCTTTCTCTCAAAGGAGCCGTACTCATCCTTGCTGGTTCATCAAGTAAACACATAAAGGATTGCAAGAGAATGTGGCATTTGTTTGCATAGTGATTAAAATGTGGCTGACTGATGAAAGGAAATAATTCAAGCCTAAAGATTTGTTGGAAGGATGGGCTCACATAAAGTCCCACCTTGCCTTTGTCAAAGCTGTTAGTTGCACTGGGAACCACACCTGACTTTCTACTCTATAAAGTTCAATATATTGTAATATTGACAAAGGAGAATCTGGTAAAGTGCACAGTGCTTTTTTGTTATGACCTATCTTTTCCATGGGACGCGGGTGGCGCTGTGGGTAAAACCTCAGTGCCTAGGACTTGCTGATCGTAAGGTTGGCAGTTCGAATCCCCGCGTGAGCTCCCGTCGTTCGGTCCCAGCTCCTGCCCACCTAGCAGTTTGAAAGCACCCCTAAGTGCAAGTAGATAAATAGGTACCGCTTTATAGCGGGAAGGTAAATGGCGTTTCCTTGTGCGGCACTGGTGCTGGCTCGCCAGTTGCAGCTTCGTCACGCTGGCCATGTGACCCGGAAATGTCTGCGGACAGCGCTGGCTCCCGGCCTCTTAAGTGAGATGAGCGCACAGCCCTAGAGTCGGTCATGACTGGCCCGTACTGGCAGGGGTACCTTTACCTTTACCTATCTTTTCCATGGTAGCTCATGGTATCTTCAGTGTTTTCTGTGAAAACCTTGACATACCGGTACATACCCTATTTTTATTCCACCCATCCAAGTTATTCAGAGTTATGTAAAGAAGTACAACCTCACTGTTCGCACACCACAACCTTGTGACATTAGTTTCTTGTGTTGATCTTATACTCAGGGTTTCTTTCTACATCTGTTAACTTGGAAAAAGTACTTTACTAGTCTTGAGTTATCAAGCAAATCTGACATTACTCTTTTTCAAGTTGCCCTAACTCCTTTAGTAGCCAGTGTGGTATCCGCCATATGTTGTTGAACAACAACTCCCATTGTCCCTGGCCTTTGGCCATGCTGGGTGGGGCTGCTGAGACTTGTAGCCCAACAACATCTGGACAGTGCCACATTAGCTAAGTCCCACTCGGAAAGAATTTACAGTGGTACCTCAGGTTACAGACGCTTCAGTTTATAGACGCTTCAGGTTACAGACTCCGCTAACCCAGAAATAGTACCTTGGGTTAAAAACTTTAATTCAGGATGAGAACAGAAATCGCGCAGCGGCGGTGCGGCAGTAGCAGGAGGCCCCATTAGCTAAAGTGGTACCTCAGGTTAAGAACAGTTTCAAGTTAAGAACGAATTAAGTTCTTAACCCGAGGTACCACTGTATTTGTTTAGTGTGTTCTGCCTGGGGGTTGTGAGCAAAGTAGTCATTGTGGCTACCATGAACTTTGCTATTCAGGTCATTCCACTCTGCGTCAGCTCTGAGGAGCATCTACCAGTGAGTCAAAATTACTGTTGCTAAGTTTTCCAAGATCAAAGGTGAGTGATTTTATTTTTCAGTGTACCTTAGCTTGAACAAAACATTTCTGTAAAGAATGCAATTTAAATGCTGCCTATTGCCTCCAGAAGTGAAGCAGCTGAACAGAGATTATTGTGTGATACAACACTCAGTACAGTAGGATGATTTGTCCTTTCTTTATTGCTAAGCATGACACTGGAATCTTCCGTTGTTTGTATGTACCTGGGAATAACTATCTTCAGCCGAATAAATGGGTTTGCTAAAATGACTAGTGAAGTGCCCAGCAAATCCCATTTTTTCCAGCCGAGAGGCAGGACAATGGAAATGGCAGAAAGAAAAATGGAAAAAGAGGTTTTGGTATTAACAAGTGCAAGCTGATATGCTGGACTGGTATCAGAGATGTTTGAGCCCTAAGTGCATTTATCAGGTCAGATTTAATTGTGCTATCTGGAGAGGTAGGGTAGGTATAGTGGGGGAGAAACCTTATTTACCTTCCTTTTCCAAGAAGAAAATAGCTACCTGAATAGCCTCTCGTATTCTGAGAGCTTAATTTCGAGTGAGTACATTTTCTAATACAGCTGAGTAGAACCAATAAGCTGTCTTGTACAACCACATTTGTACAGAGTTGTACAGAGGTCACTCAGTTGGTGAACTGGTCTTGTACACCAAGGCAGATTCTTATTGTGCACCCTTATACCTGCACCATGCAGAATGTGGAAACAGGAATAACTGAATGTTCAATTTATACTGCAACACAATTGGTTTTGGTTTTGGTTTTTTAAAGTATATGATGAGCAAAAAAGGGGGGAATGCAGCACACTCATTCAAAAAAACCCACGAACTTGCACTTTGACAATATCCTAAAGGGTTAGTGAAATACACAGTTAAGTGGTGTGGAAGACAGAGGCCTGGGGAAATAGAGTGTTCTTTTATAAAGGAGATCCTGGGTGCTGAGGTGAGGCAGAAGGGCACACTGAAACTGATAATAATGTCCTTTGTAAGCCAATCTCAAATACCTCCTGTGGGGAAGACTGTAAGAAAGTCACTGGGGCATACTGCTTCCCCAGTTGGCACCAAGGTTTCCACCTTAAAACTGTGATACATGTTCCAACTGGATCTCAAAGCTCCGACTTTCTGAGGATGGCGATGAAGATAGGAAAGGTTCCAAGGGGTGTGCTGTGAGTCAGTATGTTCTCTATCACTCTGATCACGATCAGATGAGCAGTTGTTTGGAGACTTAGAGGCAGCTTGGCTGGGAGTGGAAGTCAGTGGAATATGCTTCAGTGTATGTGGAAGTTTTCCATGCTGCTAGAATTGCCTGCAGATGACCTACCCCGTGTGGAATGCTTCTATCATAAAGGCTGTTGCCCTCCTCTGGGAGGCAAAGCCTCACTTGGAGGACGAGGACTGAGACCATGAAGGGAACTGGGCTTGAGACTAGGCTGGCCTGTTCCACTTCCAGTTTTGGCATGAGAATGCTGTTTGTATGACTGAAGGAAAGAAGAGAAGCACCTCCTGTATTGCCTTTGGGATGCTTGACATTCCTTTTGTGGTCAGAAGGCTTTCTTTTCCTTCTTGGTTTTGATAAGAATATGTTTCAGAGCCTTCTTCACAAACAGGCATAAGTCCCTGAAATGTACCGAAGCTAGGTTGAAATGTGAAGCTGTCAGTATTTCAGTGCCACTGTGTTAGTTGCCCCTTGATGCAACCAAAGTAGCCAAAGTGGAGCATATGGCCAGAAGGACAGAACAAGCATTCCTCATAACTTTGGGCACAAACAACTTCATTGTTCTGTGAGAAGCCAAAGTAGAAGTGTGGACCTTTCCAGAAACAAACTTTAAGCTTGATTTTCAGGGCTAGTGCAGCCTAAATGCTAAAATATTGGTTGGCAAGGACCAAATCGGGAAATTCTCCTTCCCCCTTCAGTCAGATTATTATCATGGAATTAAAGGAACAGGTTGTAAGAAAGTGTGTATGCTATTAAGGCTGCAGTCTATCTACTTATCAGAAAGTAAGCCTTACTGAACTCAGTGGATCTTATGTCCGAGTAGAGCTGCATAGTATTTTACTTTTAGTTGGTTAAATTAGGATTTGAATGGGGGAGCCAGAAATTCTGTTTTGTCAAGTCTAATTTTATTCAGGTGGTTGGGCTGCGTAACTTGGTAAAAAGTAAATAGTGTACATAGCATGGTAATGGCAGTATAGTGAGTATAAACTAAGCTGTGGAGAAAGAACCCCTTTGTTTTGTAAAGACTAGCACATCAGATTGTGCTTTTATACAGGCTATTAAAGAAAAACATATCCCTTTATAATTTTCACCTGAAACTGTATGTTTCTACTATCTCTTTTTGAATCTCCTGATGTTTTTACTTTAAGATATATATAATCAGGCAATAAAAGATGAATATCTGTACCTGTGAGGAAAAGAAGCATAATACTTTGACATCTGGAACATGTGTGTCTAATGCAAAGCTGCTTGCCTGTCCCTGTTTTCATCTTTCTGTGGGACAGTAGCAAAACACAGCTACAGTTACTTCACTGAATAAGGGCCTTGGGGGAAAAATATGTTCTGGTGAACACACAAAGCACATCTTTGTTTCCTAAAATGGTGTTTCTAGACAGTATATCTGATTTCCATAACTCCACACCAGCTCTGTGCCAACCACAGCAGCTACATGTAACCCTGTTTAATTCCTCACTTTTTCTTTTCAATTTGGATAGTGGACACAAGAAGAGCTTTGCCTGCTGTGCTATCCTGGTGCAGCACACTAAGGAGTCTACTGATTCTGCTGTTAAGTAAGGGGGGGGCAGCTTTGCAGATGCCTTAGTAGATCCTGACTTTAGTTTGGCTTGCTCAGTCTGTTAGCTTATCCAAATATTTAAGGCCACGTGCAAATATCCATCCTCCCCTACTCTATATATCTATTGCAGGACCCTGAGAATACTATGCTATGTATCTGGATCTCCTGAATGTTCACTTCTCCTGCTTTCAGCCTAGTGGCAGAGAGTGGGAGTTTCCTACACACATCTTTTTGCAATGCCAAAGCTACCTTTTTGTAGATTGGTGTAAATATGCAGCCCTTGCATATGCATTTCAGCTAGCTGCACTAATGTATTTATTTATTATGATGCTGATGATTACATTTGTATCCCACCATTTTTTCCAATAGCTCAAGGTGAAGTATATGGATCCCCATGATCCACTTTATCATCACAACAACCATGTGATGTGGGTTAGACTGAGAGACATCTGGTTCCTCAAGTCCCAGTGCAACACCCTTAACCACAACAGCAATGATAGTGGTCTCATGGAACTCTTGGCCTGAACAACACTTCACATGCTTGCATCAGCCACCCAACATGGTACACATGAGAGTATTCTTACTCTTCTTTAATATTTCCCATCAAAACAGTAGTTCCAGACAGTAAATACTATAGCTGCTTGTGCACCTGGTGCCAATTTGTTACATATCTGGCTATCCCTTATCATTATTAATTTTAAACTACAGTCTCACCTACTTGGTTGTCTAAAATGAGAAGAAGAGGAATAAGTGGAAACATATATAGTGGACACATTCCAAACAGCAAAAGCCACATACTCATTTAAATTCTACCATTTTGTCAAAGCTTCCCCAACATAATTCTCTATTGTTCCTATTATCACTTGCCTAATGCAAGACAAAGTGTTGGGAAATTCCTGTCTGGCACTTACAAGGTGTTTTTAAAAAGAGAAAAGCAAAAGTCAAGAGGATGCAGATTGCAGAAGGAAACCACAAAGGGGGAGAAGTATTTAAGAGAAACTTGAGAAAGTTGCAGAGATAGGGTGGGCTGGCAAAAGGGATTACTGCTGGCTCTGGAAAAAGAAGAAAACAAGTTTCAGAACAAAAGCAGTCAGCTGTGTACCATCTCACGTTCTAAACTCAAATTAGCAGGTTAGAGGAATGACTCTCATAGAACTTACAACTGTCAAAAGTGATTTATTCCACTGGGATGAGAAAAGCAAATGGAATTTTGTTCCCATCCAGGACATATTGCAATGCTGTATCTCCACTGCTCTAATGTAATGAATGCCAAATTCAGATGAAAGCATTGCCTTGGACTTAATAATATTATTTGATATGAAACATTCTGCATTAGATAATTGGAACTAATCCTAAAACTTCAGGAATCAATTGCCTATTTTTAGGATTGCAACTGACATTAATTACTCATAATGCAATATGCAAAGCAGGCAGTTTGCACTGTTCTCAGTATAATGTTTATAAAGTTTAAGAACTGATTTGCAAAAGACAAAGAGACAAAAAAGTTATGTCAATCAATGAAGAATGAACTGAAGATAGAAGGGATTGCTGCGTGAGAAACAGTAACCCCACCCTCCCCCAGATTACTGAAAACCTTCCCTTTGGCTTATCTGCCTTCAGAAGCTATACCATTCACATACTTCCCAACTGTTCTACACAGCCACATAGATTAGCAATTTGCTTCTTAAAGCCAATTATATGTGGACTTTTCAGCTTAATTAGACAAGCCTTTCCACATTTTACACCTGAATATATGAAGCACACATAGCTCTTTCTAAGAGGATATCAAGGCTTGATCTGAATTCAGGGATTTTCCTCTGAATGGCCAAGACCTGTACCACCAAATCCTATACCAAAGATGAACCTCTTCTCTGCATCATCTAACTCAGCAGAAGAAAATGATGTGCTGCCCTGTCATTTGTTAATAACACTATTTTTCTGCCATACAATTAGAAAATACATTATGGCCTGCCTGCTGGCTGTTTAGCCTTATTACATTTCCACATTTTTTCATATTTCAAGCAAGCTGACCAGATAACATTAATGAATAGGTTGTAGATGGGGGCATTTGTAGAGGGAAACAATAAACATACTTATATATTAACAAATTAATTCAGTCTGGAGCCAAACAGGTAATTTTCTTAGTAGCATTTTTCCCCTTCTTTTTTCTCATTCAGCTAAGACAGGTTAAACTAGGAGTGCAGTCACCCTGTCTACAGAGCTTGACTTGGCTTGCATACCAGGGGCGAATTTTCCTCAGACAGACAGCAAGATGATCTGATTGGCTTCATTCCAGAGCATGCTCACAAAGGCTCCTTTGATGAAGGGATCCTTGGTAACCACTGTACCAAAAGCTGCCTACCACCCCCTTTTCAAAGATGCCCATTTACAGTAATACAGAAAGGAGGTGGGGGAGATTTACAAGAGAATAATTATGCTGCTCAAGTTAAAGATTGGGAGAGAGAGGGAAGGGGAAGTAAACTGCTGAATGTTGAAGAAGCTGGCTGGCAACAAATCATGAACATCAGGAATGTACAATTAAGCTCATTAAAGCATCATCATTTTGCTTATCAAAGAAGGTAGAGTGAGACAGTATGCTCAAGCTCAGCAGCTATTAGAGATAAGGAGGCATAACTATCTATTTGGCCTCTTTTTTTTTTTTTTTGCACAGCAGAATGATACACCCAAACTAGCAACAGCACACTTGATTATTTGACTTAACTGCCTTCTGCACCGGAGAACGTGTTAGTGGTAGCTCATTACTGTTTCTATGAAAGGAAAGTGGTAGATAGAGCAAAACGTGGTCAGTAAGGTTTTGCTTTACATCTGCTGATATCCTCCTGCCTTTCTCAAGCTTGCAGCTCTTGCAATCTCCCTTATTTGTTCTCACCACAGATGTCTATCAGGCCGAGACTTCTAAGACATTCCCAACCTCTGGGCAAGGTGGCAGAGGTTGTTAGAGTTTCCTCTTTCCTCTATGTCTGCATGAATTGTGATCTTCATCGGTATCAGTGATTTAGGAAAGCAACTAGGCTGCCTCCTCAGCTTACTAGAAATGGGGGGGGGGGTGCTTGAGGAGTAGTAATACTTGACATAACAACTTGTGTACCTGAGACATTCAAACTCACCCAGATTGACCACTCTCCCTTTCTCTAGCCCTAGGTTTTATCATTCACAACTAGGCAGAAGACAGTTCACATCAGAGTCCTTTTGGAGCTTAATAGCAAGAGGAGCAAAGTAAACAATGCCCTATTGCTAGTTATGGTGGATGGAGTTCTGTATGCATGCAGGCTGCAGTCTTTGCAACAGGGGTGAGGAAACCTTTTCAACCTGAGGGCAGCAGTTTTTCATGGGCAACTTTCAGCGGTCCACTTGCCAGTGATGGGTGGGAGGGACCAGAGGTAGGCTAGGCTATGATTGGCTCAGTGTTTACCAGAGGCAAAGGGGGATAGAGCAAGAGATGCAAACCGTACCATTCACAGTATATATAGTGGTACCTCGGATTACAGACGCTTCAGGTTACAGACTACGCTAACCCAGAAATAGTAACTCAGGGTAAGAACTTTGCTTCAGGGTGAGAACAGAAATCGTGCTGTGGCAGCAGGAGGCCCCATTAGCTAAAGTGGTACCTCTGGTTAAGAACAGTTTCAAGTTAAGAACGGACCTCCAGAACGAATTAAGTTCTTAACCCAAGGTGCCACTGTAGTCAACTTATGCAAAAGTCAAACATTTCTGACTTCTGTGGGAACTTTCTGACACCACAGCCAACTCTCTGTCTAGGCAAGCAAATGGCGTTATCACAATTCAAGGGCACAGTGTTGCCCAGCAAAGGCATTTGAAGAGGGCATGGGGCAGGGCTTCTGGTGAGAGTCCAAAGGGCCAAACAGAGAGGGCCAGAAGGCTGCATTTAGCCTCTGGGCCTGAGGTTCCCATCACCGCTTTACATAATGTCCATCAAATGTGTGGTTCATCCAAATGTGTTTTTGGGGGGCGGGGGATATCTGAACATGACATAAAATGGTTTTCATGTCTTGGAATTTCCAAGATTCCACACTCCATGTTAGCCTCCATCTCTACATAAATCCTAGGGTCTGTATTTATACCTTTATAGCAGAGTTGGTAACTTCTGCCTTTTGCATGGCTGGAATGTAGTCAACTGTGCAAAATAAAAGTCAAACCTACTTTTTTTCCTCTGGCCCCACCCACCAGTGGCAAGGGGCCTGCAGAAGGTTACCCATGGGAAAACGTGGTCCTAATCTGAAAAAGGTTTCTCACCCCTGCCTTATAGTTATAAAATGCATTTTTACCTTCAGAAGTTTCTAGAATTAATTAGCAATGGCTCTTAGTTTCTCCCCTTTGTTTTACTCTGTTGTCAATATTTGCCTATTGGTGTGTGGTTGCGTACTTGTTTGTTTTTGAATAATTTTTGCTTTAGTACATACTCAATTATTCCTTCTCTACATTTAATTAATAATGCATTTTCTCTCTTTCTTGTTAAAAAATTAATTTTAAGTTGCAATTCAAAGAAAGGAAAGGAAGATTGGATGAAATATCAGCAAGGAGTGCTTGTTGCAGGGCCATTAGCACAGCATACAGGCTGTTACAGCAAGACTGTAAATCAGCTAGTGTGTGAACCTGATTTAAAAAGTATATCCACTGTCAGAAGCTTTTTTCACTAAAATTCTTGTTTTTATTACATATATCTTACAAATATTGTGCTGAGTGTGAGCACAACCCATGTAGGCTAACATGCATATTACTAGATCAGATGGGGAACCTGTGGCCTGTTATGGCCTTGGCATTCCCAGGCAGGCAGCAGGAAGAAATATTTTATTAAACCCTAATCGGATATCATATGTGGCTGGTAGACAGCATTCAGCTTGGCATGTTGCAGATTGTGCAGGCCTGAAGTAAAGGATGGGTTTCTTGCTCTCCCTATCATGGGTACCCACCTGTATTGTAGGTTTCTTTTGATCAAGGATAGATAATGCAGTGCCTCCATTATTTGTTTGTTTGTTTGTTTGTTTGTTTGTTTGTTTGTTTGTTTGTTTGTTTGTTTGAAATTATCTACTACCCTATACCCGGAGATCTCAGGGCAGTTTAAGTTTAAATGCTCTTCCAGGAAAAAAAACCTCTTCTCAAAGCTGTTTATGAAGAAACATACACCCAAATTAAAAGCAAAAAATGTAACATAATATGATAACCAGCAGAAACAACCATTTCATTTCAGAACACAACTTAAAAGCACAAAACTCACAACATAATCTAACCCTACAAAACACGGCACTGTTTCTACAACACATTTTAGTCACTGAAAGTCACTGTAAAGAGATGGGACTTTTAATGCCTGTTTAAAAGGCCTGAAGGATACTACTTACTTAGTTGTGTTCCACAATAGTGGATCCACAACCAAGAAGGCCCTATTCCTGGCTGACCAGTGGTCGGGGTGGTGGGTCTTGTAACCCAACAAAAGCTGTTGCTCACCGTTTCTCTAAGTTGTAGCTAAGCAGTGATGTTGTAGAAGAAATCAGCTCCAGTCCAGGAAAAACAGCATTGTACCTCATTTTATGAATGAGACACACAGCAGTCCAGAGGAGTTACAGATTAGCAGCAAATTAGAGAAAGGTGAGAGTATGTAGGGCTTGGGGGGGGGGGGAGAAAGAAGGGAGTCCACTTGGTGCCAAATTAGAAACACTTAAACTGGGATGTGAGGATGGGTGTGTCAAACTACTGATATTTCTGAGTCGTTGCATACGTGTAGTATCAGCCAACCTTTGAGGCTTTCTTGCCACAACTCATCTTTAGATACTGCTTTCCTCAAAAATCCCATAATACCCATCTAAAGCTCTCAAGCCTTATTTAACTCACATTGTTCTAGAAATGTTCACATTGAATGCAGCAGACTTGTTTAAACGTGTGTTCTCAACACTACAGTGAAAGGTGCGTGTCATCATACAGTGCTATTTTATCCTGATGCCTATATGGTTTGGAGACAATGGTAGCCTTCCTTAACAGCACTCCCTTTCCATCAAACCTTCCTGGTATGTTGCTACAGAAAATCAGTGAGTTACATTGTTCATATCCTGGGAAGCATGTTGATGTAGCCAAAATTTGGAGGCCTTGATTTGATGTGTCACTAACATACGCGCGCGCACGCGCGCGCACACACACACACACACACAGTGTGTTTTCCATTGTGTTTGAATAGTTTCTTCTAAACAGTTAATACAGATCTTCTTTTTAATGAAGTATTCACTCATGGTGCTGGACTGCCCATGTGAACTGCCCAAGCAACTCTTCAGCACACAATTCTGCACATAGCTTAAGACATGTAAAAAGGGTGCTTTCAGAAGATAGATGAAGCCATCCTCATTTTCCTTTTTCATGGTTTAAGATGCAGTCTTAATTCACAAATGCTTTGCATTATTTCACGTTATAAACTGTAGCAATAGCAAGATTCAAGGAGAGAGAGAGAGAGAGAGAGAGAGAGAGAGAGAGAGAGAGAGAGAGAGAGAAGATATTCATATTTTCCAGGCCTTGCAAGTTGGCTGGCTGGTTGAGGCCTCTTTTTTTGGTTCTGAAAATACTATATCCTAGTCCAGGACAACAACAGTTTCAGCATCACACATTTTTACATTGTTTGCAGAATTGTTGCTCAATGTGGTGCTGGTAACAGGCAGCACATCCAGCTCTGCCTTTTTTATCCTGCCTGAGCAGCACAAACATTGTTATGATTATATTTAGTTATTAGCTAGTTGGTTGACAGAATGCTACAAAAACGCATTCTATCTAGTTTTCACTACTATTCCACACTCACAGCACTTCAGTCAATGAAACCTAAAGAACAGCTTAACATTGATATAAAAACAAAAACAAATAAATTGTTTGGATTCTGGATGGAACTTTAGTTCAAGTGGTGTAACTGAGAAACAGTAGCTTTTAAAAACTGTATATCTTACATGTTTGGATATCTTCATAAAAAAAAAAGCTCTGTCTTTTGAATGAAATTTATCAGTGTCCCTTACACTATATTCTTGATACTGTCATGTTTATTTTAGTAAAGGGTTTTCATGTGGCATATACATTGTAGAAAAGGGGGGGGGGACACTCATTAGATAACACTTAGACTGTTGAGGAAATTAATCAATTTGCAAGTAACATCCAGCTTAATTCTGTCATTTAAAGCAAGCTTTGAGTTTCTCGTTCCATATTACCCAAAGACCCGAAGGTAAAGCAATTTCCATTGGAAGAGTCTGATTCATTTGCCCCCATGCTGTGCAACAGAGGTCATTTAAACGCAGTGCTTGAAAGCAGCTGCCTTTTTGTGCCAGTATCTAATTTTCCACATTTGTAATAGATCAAAACATTTAGATTAGGTTGAGCCACTCTATCATGATGAAGGAGGTTTGGAGCAAACTACGTAAAGAGCTGACATAGCGGGAGAATAGATGACTTCTCAAAGAATCCAAAGACTTGTTGATAGGTACCACATTTACCACCACTCTAATCAAGCCAGCAAGGCACAAGACTTTTAAATGGAAGTTTGTAAAAATTAATTAGCCGCAGAAATGCTTGATGGAGATTAATGCTTCAGTGAAGTCTCTGAGTAGAATGACCTCACCATTTCCCCCCCGCTGCAATGTGACTTTCCCCAATCATAACACATAGGGTAGCCACATGAAATGGGTTCTTGCCAATGGATTCAATATATGTGATAGACTTGTTATTCACCAAACATCCACCAAGACCTATTTTTGTGCCTGGGTAATACAGTGGTACCTCGGGTTAAGTACTTAATTCGTTCTGGAGGTCCGTACTTAACCTGAAACTGTTCTTAACCTGAAGCACCACTTTAGCTAATGGGGCCTCCTGCTGCCGCCGCGCCGCCGGAGCACAATTGCTGTTCTCATCCTGAAGAAAAGTTCTTAAACTGAAGCACTATTTCTGGGTTAGCGGAGTCTGTAACCTGAAGCGTATGTAACCTGAGGTACCACTGTATAGTGAAAAGCACTGGCTGCTGCTGTTGTAATTTTTTATTGCTGGTGGATACTTCCTTTTTAATAATGGGTTGTTTGTATGCAGTGCTTTAAAAAAAATATGTTTAGAGGTACTCTCATTTTCCTACTCATATTGAAATACTGCCCCTCAATGAGGCCAGAATTAGATTCACAAAATGTTTAGGGGTATGCGTACCCCTGAGCACGCCCCCCCCCCCCCCCGGAAAAAAAGCACTGAGACTTTGGATATGCTCTTTTTTCATGGAACCCACTTTGTGAGGGCTTTTGCTTTAAAACACGACCTAAAATGCTTGAATGATAGATAGACAGGCATCCTCTTCAAGTGTCCTGATTTTCCTGGGATGGTTCTGGAATTACAGAAGCCATCCTGGCATCTGATTTGATCCTGGAATATCCCAATTTTCCCCACCAATGCCGCCCCCTGCATGTTCCATGAAGAAGGCCGGGACCGCAGCAATGGCGCAGGGTGGTGAGGACGTCGTAGCAGCCCCATCCAGTGGTGGCAGTAGCAGCAGCAGCCAGAGCAGCAGCCACTCCACATTGGTGGGCTCCTCTCCTTGCTCCTTTGCCCGCCATGAGCTTTTGGGACACCAAGGAGCAGCAGCAGCTGCAGCACGGGCTACACCAGCAGGGAGGCGGAGGGAGGAGGAGGAGGTGACTGGAGGGAGGAGGAAGAGCTGAGTGGCGTCGCCTTCTACCAATCAGGCTTCTCTTTATGTCGCCATCTTCAGCTACGCGGCATTGACAGCAGCTTCCCCTTCGCTTTTAGGATGATGCTTTTAGGATGACACTGATTTGCTTTTAGGATGACGATGGACATGGAGTCAATCAGCGCTTTGCCCGCACAGCCAACCTTCCTCCATGAACTACAAGGGGTGTACAGAAGAGTTTTTATCAGGGAGCAAAGGAAGCACCCTTCTTCCTCATTGGCTTCTTCTCTACTGTGGTGCTACAGGCCCCGAAACAGTGCATTGATTGGTCAGGCCACTGTCCTTTTAGGAGGCAGGATGGTGTGAGCCTGTTGCTGGGTCGTTCCTTCTGTTTGACTGGATTTTGGCACTGCCAAATAAATCATTATTATTATTTTGTTGCTTCCCCCCTCCCTCTCTCAAGACAGCCTCCTTTTGATTTAAGATGACAAAGCCAGTGAAGGAAAGGTAAGAGGCAAAACTTTGAGGGGAGGAGAAGGAAAAGGAAGGAAATTGAATCCTGTTTATACTGAAAATAAAATACCAGCACCAAATGAAGTACATTATGATGCTGACATTTTCCTATATTTTGAAGGAAAATGTAACAATCCCTTGCACATTTTTTCTTTACGACAATCCTGTGAGGTAGGTTAGGCTGAGATGTTGTAATTGGCTCAAGGTGACAGGTGTATATGTGTACAGTGGTACCTCTGGTTAAGAACTTAATTTGTTCTGGAGGTCCGTTCTTAACCTGAAACTGTTCTTAACCTGAGGTACCATTTTAGCTAATGGGGCCTCCCGCTGCTACCGCACCGCCACCGCACAATTTTTGTTCTCATCCTGAAGTTTTTAACCCGAGGTACTATTTCTGGGTTAGCGGAGTCTGTAACCTGAAACATCTGTAACCTGAAGCGTCTGTAACCCAAGGTACCACTGTATATGACATACATGTATGCAAGAGATCAAACATGGGAGAAGCTTCCCGAAGTAGAATCTTGTTGTTTAGTCGTTTAGTCGTGTCTGACTCTTCGTGACCCCATGGACCAGAGCACGCCAGACACTACTGTTTTCCACTGCCTCTCGCAGTTTGGTCAAACTCATGCTGGTCGCTTCAAGAACAGTATCCAACCATCTCGTCCTCTGTCGTCCGCTTCTCCTTGTGCCCTCCATCTTTCCCAACATCAAGGTCTTTTCCAGGGAGTCTTCTCTTCTCATGTGGTGGCCAAAGTATTGGAGCCTCAGCTTTACGATCTGTCCTTCCAGTGAGCACTCAGGGCTGATTTCCTTAAGAATGGATAGGTTTGATCTTCTTGCAGTCCATGTGACTCTCAAGAGCCTCCTCCAGCACCATAATTCAAACCGAAGTAGAATAGAATGTCCCTATTTTCATCTGAGAAATGATGAAGAGGTGAAAGCCAACAAATTCATATGACGTTGATTATAAAGTTTTGGCAAACCTGGGCTTTACGGGGTAGTTGGCTCTCATTGCATGTCCCCTGCAGTTAGTACCATTATTTCAGTGTTCCAAAGCTCCGTTACAAAAGACAACATTTCCAGGAATGGTACAGGAGAAATGGTGATCTTAAAGAGTGACAAACTTCACTGGCATCTGCACCCTCACCTCCTGGCAGCATTTCTGGAACTTACTATGTTTCATCCAATATATGCTGAAAAATATAAACCCTCAAGTAATGAGGGTTGTTAGTATATTGTTTGTATCATTCATTTGGACCTATTCATTTGGACCTTCAGCATCTAATAGTGTCCCTGCACTGAAAGTTGTGTTGCTACCTGAGAAGTGCAAGTAACATTTTCTTTGTCTCCGAAAAGCCCATAGTAGAGTAACTGTAATGAGATTGGGAAATGAACATAGAGTCCATCAACATTTTGTACATCAGCCTCTGGCTTTTCTCTGTTTTAGCATCCCAATGTGTGATCTTAGGGGAAGTCTGCAAAATACCAACTTTTATGAAAAGGTTAACCAAATAAAGCAGGAACGTCCAACTCCCAAGAGACTGTGATCTACTCCCGGGGGGGGGGGGGACTAGCAGTGATCTACCCATTTGTTGGGGGGGGGAGCCATGGTTGTTGAGCTTTTTTAGGGGGGCAAGCTAAAGTTGTTTACCTTTTTTTAAGGAGAGACAGCTAATTCTTCTACCGCTTTTTCGGGGGGGGGGCATGCCATTAATCAGATAACAAAGGAAATCCCAACAACGGTAACTCCATCTTCCATTCTTCAAATCGTGCGTGAATACAGCAAATAGAGGGGGGGATGCTTTCCCCCCCCATGGAGGAAAATGTGCCTGCGATCGACTTATATCAACTGGTGGTCAACCAGTTGATCACGGGCGACCAGTCAGACATCCCTTATATCAAGGAATGTCTAAAAATTATAACCTATTAGTACAGTAAGTGTCTTCTGGCACCTTTGATTTATCCATTCACCTTTTGCATAGTAGAGTTCTGAGACTGCTTATTGTTAAACAGGGCATTCTAAGTATATACACTTCATTAATGGCCCAGTAGTGCTAGAGGGTAGTTTTTTTCTTTGGATTATGTAGTACCTGGCCCTACCACAATTGGAAAGCAAACAGCCAAATACTTAAATAGGAGCACCAGGAACTGTAGCATCTCTAATGCTTCCTAATACCCGGATAGGTTGCTGGTGCTGAAACAAGAAGCACTCTTCGATTGGATTTTTTCAGAATAAAACTTCCCCAATGGAAATTAAAATTAAGGCTGTGTAAATGTGCATCTATACACGTTAAATAAAATAATTGTTTAGCTCTAGGGCTGGTAAGGTAAACTTGAAATTGTGCATGATCAATGCCAGATCGCCGAAGAATTGATGCTTTTGAATTATGGTGCTGGAGAAGACTCTTGAGAGTCCCATGGACTGCAAGAAGATCAAACGCATCCATTCTTAAGGAAATCAGCCCTGAGTGCTCACTGGAAGGACAGATCATGAAGCTGAGGCTCCAGTACTTTGGCCACCTCATGAGAAGAGAAGACTCCCTGGAGAAGACACTGATGCTGGGAAAGATGGAGGGCACAAGGAGAAGGGGGCGACAGAGGATGAGATGGTTCGATAGTGTTTTCGAGGTTACCAGCATGAGTTTGACCAAACTGTGGGAGGTAGTGGAGGACAGAGGTGCCTGGCGTGCTCTGGTCCATGGGGTAACGAAGAGTCGGACACGACTAAATGACTAAACAACAACAACAAAATGCCAGATAAAATGGTAATGCCAATGGAGGGGGTGTTCTGAGAGATTTTTCAGTGGTCAGTGGGTTGGGCTTCAGGAACCATCACAGCTGTTCACTCCTGTCTGTGGCCAGCAGAAGCAGAAGAGATTAATGCTTTGGAATTTCCCTGCCACTGTATTGTAATACCAATGTTATGTTCTAGTATAACGTAGGCATACATACATGTCCCTGGCTGTATAGAGATACCTACCAAAAAAGAACATCCTGCAGTAGATCCCTTACTCTGCCCCATCTAAGAAACCATCATGGCAGTGGAAAATATAGCATTCAGGTTATCATCATTAAGTCTCATTAAGAAAATCAAATGGAAGACCCAATGAATTAAAATTATTGGGAAGCATTGTAACTTGATAGCAACCAGAAATTTTGTAGTTTCCCCAAATAGTAGCAAGGTAAAATTAACAATAACAAAAAAAAAAAAAACGCCCAACCACTGTTAATAATATTACAGTCATACCTTGGGTTACAGACGCTTCAGGTTTCGTTTTTTGGGGTTATGGACCCGCCGAAACCCAGAAGTACTAGAACGGGTTACTTCTGGGTTTCAGAGGTCGTGCATGCACAGAAGCGCTAAATTACGCTTTGCATGTGCAGAAGCGCTGAATCGCAAACCATGTGTGCGCAGACGTGCCGCTGCAGGTTGCGAACGTGCATCCTGCATGGATCACGTTCGCAACCCAAGCGTCCACTGTACTCCCCATCAATTTCTTTTCACAGCTTCAACTGCTGCTGTTTTATATTTATTAAGCACGAAATATGTGCAGAGCATTCAACTACTATTTCCAATGATCATAAGCAGGAGGTGCACTTATTAAAACCATTATATAAATGGAAGCTTCACAGGCATTATGCCTCAGGATGCCAGTTGCTGGAGGGCCATTGCGTCCTGCCATGCTTACCAGCTTCCTAGCAATATCTGAGTAATTAAGTGTTGGAAAAGGACAATGAAGTAAATGGAACTTGATCTGATCCAGCAGGTCACTTCCTATGGTTATAGGATTTCATTGTTTGATAGCCATAATGCAGCCCACATTTCTGAGCTGAGGTACAGTAACACAATAAGAAGAGTCTGCTGGGCATTTTAACTCAGAATATTCATACCACATAGAGATGAATCTGCAGACTATATCCTTGGTTAGTAAACAAAGAAAAGTCTACAAAACACTAGCCAATAGTGTTTCTTTAATTCTACAAGACATGAGTTTTTAACCTCTTTAGTTTTGTCTTAATTATTGTAAGACATACAGGGTTCTACACCTCGGTCCTGAAAAGTTTGGAAAGCAAATATCTATGGATAAACAAACTAAATCGAAACATTTATCAGCCCCCAAAATAGTCCCAAATGTTTACAAGTTGTCTGCTTTCAAAATCCAAGCCTGAAATCATAATAAATAATCACAATTAAAGAATAACTGGGTATTTTTTTTTTTTTAAATCCAGCCATTGAAACATTTCAACAAAGCATTCTATGGCAAAGAGAACTTGTTCATTTTGCTTTACATCAGGCCAATAATATTTTAAAATTAAAATACAAAGCTTAAGTTTTTGTTCTGGCTGCGGTTTCCCTAATAAAGCTAAATGATCATTATCATCATCTTAAGAATCAGAACATTTGTTGTTAATTAATTTATACAGCTGTCGTTACAGCTCCTCTGTTATTCATACTTGAAGTGTTTGACTGCCATAGATTTTCTTGCCGTTCCTGGCAAAGCTCCAGTGAAAGCCTGGGACTTATTAAGCTGACTTGGTGCAAAGTCTATTGATTGTGGCCTCGAGGGTAATAACTAAATAGAGCTGGAGCAACAAGTCAATAACACCATTGTTGCTACAGACTCGATTCACTTGAGGAGTGTGATTGTTTTACAGTGGCCAAGAGTAATCATAAGCAGATCAGCATGTTCGACAGGCTCTGCACCATGTTAGTGCTGTGGCTTGTTTTAAAGCTTTCAGCAGGATCACTGGAGAATCAGGGTGGGGTACAGGGATTAGGAACCTTGTAAAATCCTTCATTACAGCTAAAAGGTTTCAGCTTTGCTTTTAACAGTGAACAACTAAAGAAAATACCATGCTGTTGCAGTGTAAGCCATGCTAAACGCATTTGATGATCAAATCTACAATGGAACGGCTCTCCCTCACCCCTCAAGTTACTGTGATTGCGGTACGGTGTAGTAATATGCACTCTGCTTATGGTTTTGTGTTTTCTGTAACCTGTTGACCGTACAACAGAAAAGGAAAAGAGGAAACACAAAACAAGGGATGGGAGTGCTGATTTCTATCTAATTTTATTCATACTTAGTTCAAACTGGAATATCACAAAAATCTTCCCTGTCGTACAAAAAAGAGAGAGACATATGTAAAAAGTATAAATAAGTTCTGCTGTGAGAGTGTAGTTGTTAAACATGTGTCTGAGAAGGGTACAGGATGTCAGCTACTTGCATGTTTTTGGCATTATTCATTATGCCCAAACAAGAACAAACCTTGACTACAGCTCATGGTTAGTGAGGAGAGAGCTTAACCATACATCCAGGTTCAGATGACACACACAAAGTCTAGCTTTGGCTTAGGTCAGTGTGGCACAGCAGTGTTAAAAACCAGGTGGGAGTAAATCAGCTGTGAGTTCCTCTCCAGAAGCATGTGTGTTCATGTGGTTCCAGGAAGCCATAGTTTGGCTTATCATGTTGTGACAACCAGGCCACTGTGCGAGGCACAAAAGAATTGCAGAGATGCAGACATGTCCAGGTTCATTTTGAATTAAGAAAGAGCTTATGATCCTGTCACAGCCTTCATACACCTTTATTCCATTCACACGTTCTGAAATGTGTGCATCATGTTGGGACAGTCTGGGTTTGATTCATAATATACTTAAGATTGCTAAGTATATTAGCATTCAGAAACATCAGACACTGGTTTGTCCCCATTGGGTGTGGTAAAAGAGAAATGCACTGTATTGCTAATTAATACTACGTAATAGAATGTGTTTTCTACAACGCTAAAAAATTAATTCATATCCATCAACCAAAAGGTTTCTGCTTATTGCTACCTTCCTACCACAAGGTGATGCTATCACAGATCTAATTATCGCTTTCTGGACACCAAGACATATGGGAATTTATTGTAAGCTGAAAACAACAAATCATTAGTTCTTCAGTATGAAACTTGTCCCTTGAAACTTTCTGCATTGCAGAGGGTTGGACTAAATGACCTTTGGGTTCCCTTCCAACTCTACAATTCTATGTTCCCATGATTCTATGAAAATAATCATATAATTTAAACAGATATGAATAAATGCTATACACATATTGTATTGGTTCACACAAAGCAGGGGTAGGGAATCTCTGGTCCTTCATCCCCAGTCAGTATGGCCAATATGCAGGAATTATGGGGACTGTAGCCCAACATCTGAAGGTCCTCAGCTTCCCCATCTTTGCCACAGAAACAGGGATATTTCCTGTGAACCTCCAGATCTGCTGGTAGTGCTGTGTTATCCATACTGGATAGCATTCTGAATGTTGTGGGGGTATGTGTGGCTATACTGGAAAAGAAACTTTGAACGGCAATGTAAAACTGTTAAATTAAAAATCATCAAGAGATTTAATGCTATCACTTGTGGATTGAATCAAGACAACATATTTTTATCACACTGTATTACTTGGCTTACCAAAATCAACATATATGTGTTGTCAGCACAAGTTGTTTTGGGTTTGTTTTTTTGTAAATGGATAAGTTAATTGTCACTATCTGTATTTTTTTTTTTGCATTTCTTTTCCTTCTGACATCACTGTTTACAGTTCCCTCCCCTGCCCCAAACAGTGGTGTTGTGTGTGTGTGTAAGCGAGAAAGAGAGAGAGAAATGGACTACCAGAGCCAGTGTGGTGTAGTGGTTAAGAGCGGTAGTCTCGTAATCTGGGGAACCGGGTTTGCGTCTCCGCTCCTCCACATGCAGCTGCTGGGTGACCTTGGACTAGTCACACTTCTTTGAAGTCTCTCAGCCCCACTCACCTCGCAGAGTGTTTGTTGTGGGGGAGGAAGGGAAAGGAGAATGTTAGCCGCTTTGAGACTCCTTAAAGGGAGTGAAAGGCGGGATATCAAATCCAAACTCTTCTTCTTCTACTACTACTACAGTCCAGAAAAGCTGATGATAAATTTGCTTGTCTTTGAAATGTCTTTTATATGAAGAAGCAAACAGAGAACCACTGCCCCTAACAAGTGACCTTCCAAAACTTAGTCACAGCACAACTGTGGACATAAATGTGAACCAGATCTGTCCTTCAAATCCATTTGCTAAAGTAGGAGGACATGTCCCATTGTAATTGCATTTTTCTGAAGATATGTTGTTTAGGTTATTGAAAAGTTGTCGCAACTGACCTACTGAGCTCCAGAAATATTTAGTTGGCTGTAGAAAGCTTTATTTCCCTTTACATTTATTTAATAGTAATTGAGCAACACTAATCATCTATATCAGAGCAAGGAAAGGAAAAGAAATATTTTACATTGCATTAGAAATTTTTAATAAATAGTTAGTAAATTTATATAGAAATAAATATGAAGAGAAACTGTGCCCACTCCTACTTGGCACACAGTCACAGGAGCAATTTTCTGTCAGGTTAATGTAGTTTGAATGAAGGTATTCTGTCTAATCTGCATAGGTTCGTTTTTGTGATCCAAGCAATTTTTGACATATCAAACCAACCTACAGCTTAATTAGCTGTGACATAAGATGCAAATATGTAGGAGAGATTCTTCTGCAGTCTGACATGTTTTCATTTTTTAAAGTTGATTTTGGGGATAATTTTAATGTATGCAAATGATTATTATATTGGAGCCCATTTTGAAAACTCAGCTGGGGGGGAGGAGAAAGACACTTTCAAAATATGCAAATCAGCATTTGTTTTGAGCACCTTCCCTCCTTAGAATTAGGTGAGTTGGAAACCATATAAAGACTTACATTTAAGCTTTACTTTCCAACGTACAAAGTAGGAAGGGAGAATACTTTTAGAAATGGGAGGCTGCATTTAGAAACAAACTCCCCCATCCAGAGATCCTGCAGCCCTTGTAAGCCAAACCCAATCCTCCTCTAAATGGTGTCTCAGCTTGTTCAGTGCCAGTCCTCTGCCAGTTTTCTACCCACCTTTGCCTGTGTGCAGGAGGGGAAAGCTAAAGCAGAGGGCATATCTAAGATATTTTGCACATTGCTCAACTAAATTTGAGGCTGCATAGTTTTATTCTTCCTGATTCGTTGACAAGGATGATTTCCCCCCCAAAAAACTACTTTCCAGTGGTTGTTCTCAGCAGTTCCTTATTCCACAGAAAATGCTTGCATCCTGCACTGATACATCTGGGAAATGTAGTTTTGGCTCCTGGAATAGCCACCGTTCTTCCCTAAGACTTTCTTGGAGGCCCAAAGTCATGTTTTGAAATGAGCACTAATGTTCTTTTCCCAGTTTTGTCACCAGCAAATAGAGTGCTCAATTTGGCAGGTCAATTTCATGTGAGCCTCATTTTTGTGATTTTATTTTTATTTTATTTTATTTTATTGTAGAGCAGCTTACAGTTCAGAAGTAGTTTTCACCAAGCTACTCCTTGCCTTGCCTTAAAGCAACCTGTGACCCCTCAACTACCCCTAGCTAGGGTCGTAGGAAGGGGGTGCAGGGGGTGCAGTCTGCCCCAGGTGTCATCCTTGAAAGGGGTGACAAAATGGCACATTGCGGGGGGCAGCACTTACCGCGAGGCCTGGCCTGCAGCGCACCCGAACCACGCATCTCTCCTGGGGGTGACTCGGTAGCTTGCGGCAGCAGCATGGGGCTTGCGAAACAGCAGCGGACTCCATGGCAGCTCACCACACCAGCCCCCTGGGCAGATCTCCGCAGCGCCCCCGTTCGTGGATTGCCACACCACCCTTTGGGTGGCTCACCCCGCCCCCACTGCTCCGGGTGCTGGAGCAGCTAGCTACGCCTCTGCCCCTAGCTATTGGCCAAGCTGGCTGGGAGTTGAAGTCCAACAACATGTGGAGGGCAGTTTATTAGGAGCCAATACGATACCATCCACCGGAAGTCCAAGTTTGCTCTACCTACATCCAGCCTATTCCCATGCTATATACTTTCTCTTTCTTAGTTTGGAGTCTGTTTTGGATGTGAATACAGCACCATGGCTGATCTCTAACTTGGGGAAGGGGGAGAGAGAATCCCATTTAAATAAAGAAAGCAATTTTCACTGAAAACGAGAGCCTGGTGTGGCATAAGCAGGGCTGGCCCTACCATGAGACAGAGTGAAGCAGGAGCTTCAGGTGCAAATATTGAAGGGAGGCAAGTGGAAGGAGGTGTGGGTGTGGATGGGTATGTGCGCGCACGCTCACCTATGCAACCTGCTAAACTAAGTACTGCCCTCAGAGTACAGTGGAGGATGCTGAAATAAGATTCAAAGGTCTGCTGAGCTTTTGTACCTGGAATGGGACTGGGAGGAGACAATGTATTGCCCTTTGCTTCAGGTACCAATATGCCTTGGGCCAGCCCTGGGCATAAGGATACAAGGCAGCTACCTTTCCTTGTGATTGCCAACACCTAGGCAATCAGGAGTCCTGGGGCACAGAAATTTGCATGAAAGAAGGGCAGTCCTGACAGGATTAACAGAATGCAGAGATGGTCTTTTTGCTCTTCTGAACTCTGTCCTGCCACTGGGAGCTGTGGCTATGCCCCAGTTTCCTGTGTTTAATCTTCTCTCATTCAGGCCCTTTATTCTTTTATATAATAGAGATGATGAAGAAACAGTTATACAGTCCAGTGTATTTTAGTTTAAGAAAGAAAAGGAAGGGGAGGTAACAAATAGCCTTATTTGCTCAAAGGCACATGATACTTGCTAAGGGCTGCCTGCTTAAAAATATACTTGCTAATGAGTCCACCTCTTTCATATATATATTTTATCAGTGGCTGATAAAATATAATGATTGAATTACAGTCTCTCTTTCTCTTTCTCTTTCTCTTTCTCTTTCTCTTTCTCTTTCTCTTTCTCTTTCTCCCTGACATGTTATTCCCCTGCTTTTATGAGTATTTTCCTCTCTTCTCCCTGCTATTCCTCCTCCTCTTTCTCCCAATGTTTGCTGTGGGAACCGAACAATACATACAAGAATGCATTTTGACCTTTGTGATCTTTTATGTTCTTCTTGTCAACATTTTTTTTTTAAGGCAAATGCCTTGTAAGTTGACTTTGCTGGCCTGTGTGTGGCCTTCTTTTAATTATATAGCAAGGTTACTTGAACATACAATATAAACTGGGATTGTTTTTGTGCTGAATAATTAGCAATCTTTTTTAATTGTGAAATTATTGATAATTACAGAGGTGTTACTTTTGAGAATTTAACAAATAATACTCCCATGTGAGCATTTATTGGATTGCAGCCTTAGGAAGAGGAGGAGGACCGAAATAGAAGCAGGAACTGGTGTGAGGAAGAGGATGGCTAGATGCAAAAGAAGACAGAGCTACTGTAGCATTTATAGTTGTTCAGAAGAGGTGATTTCAGCAGTTGAAGCTTGGCCTCAGATCTTCACCTGCTGAAACATCATCTTCTACACAGCTACAATGCAGGAACCATGCTGCTTTTTGTAATGTTTCCACCCATATCAAACATAATTAAATCATACACAAATTTGATTTAGATTTGGGTATCCAAAATCATGCTATGAGGGTTTCTATAAGACATACATGCCTTCATGTCAACATTGAATCAGAATCTTAGTACTTACTACAGTTGGAAGCGTATTTCTTAAAATGTTAGACAGTACTGCATTTTTTCATGCATATTGATTCGTATTTTCCCCCACTGCTTCCTTACATGCTTTTCTGTGGAGGAGTTGGCTGTGAGAGAGAAAATGCCAATGAATTGTCTTTTTTGAAGATACCACCATTATGATAAAAGTTATTAGTTTTGTAAATTATTTGATTGGAGGGCTACATTGTTGCGTTGGAGTTGCCCCATTTTGGAGTTTACTTCTCTTATAAAAGCATTTAGTTATACAAAATAACTTTAAAAAAAAAAACTTAAACCTTCCAGAGGACTAGCTGCCTGGGTTCTTAGCTGGTGCACACTCTCTCTCTCTCCCTCTCTCTCTCTCTCTCTCTCTCTCTCTCTCTCTCTCTCTCTCTCTCTCTCTCACACACACACACACACACACACACACACACACACACCACACCCCTCAGGGCCACAGGAATAGAGGAAGCAGTGAGCCAGGCAGGAACTTGAGAGCATTACCAAAGTGCCCAGCTAGCACATGAGGTTATATTGGGGGGGGGGGGGAGGAAGTGCATGGAAGCACCAGCTCAGATCAGAGCCTGATTGAGAGCTAGGAAGGGGTTGGAGCTCTCCAGCTCCTATATAAGCTGCCAGTCTGAAGTGCTTTATTGCTGAAGCAACATCTCTCATCCCAGGCTCTACCTCTCTAACCTCAAGAAACAGACAATGAATCTTAAGAAGGACCATGAACAAGGCTTCCCCAGGAGATACTCAAGGCAGTGCCAGCTGGTACTGGAGGTTCTAGGGCCCCAAGCCATTTTCAGTTTCAATGCCAAAACCTTGAATTGGGTCCAGGAGCTCACTGACAATCAGTGCAGTGCTTTTAAGATTGCAGACATATTTTGCCACTCAGTTTAGTAGCTGGACAGCAGCATTCCACACAAGCTACAGCTTGCCCCACTGTTTGCAAAGGCAACCCCACACACAGTGCATTGCAATAAATCAGACATTTGTGGCAGATATTATATAACAAAGCAGTAACAGCCTGACCAGGGGAAATACTCATATTAATTCATGTCTAAATAAATAAATAAATAAATAAATAAATAAATAAATAAATAAATAAATAAATAAATAAATAAATAAATAAATAAATAAATACATACATACATACATACATACATACATACATACATACATACATACATACTTGACACTGTAAAGAAAGCACAACACCAGGCAAACCTCTGGGAAGGATTCTAAAGGTGAGGCACCATTACCTATAAGGCTCTGCCTTTATCCACAACCCACCTCACCTCTGAAAGCAGTAGAAGCTGGTTGAAGGCACTCCAAGGCAGATCTTTATGGGCACATTAATGTGGAAAGAGGCCGTCCCTCAGGCACCCAGCTCTTAAGGTGCTAACACATGAGAGCAGCACAGACTACACAGGCGGGGGGGGGCATAATTAAGCCAAATGAGTTCTCGTTAACCTAGAACTGTCTAGTTGCAATTGTGCTTGTGAAGCATCATCACATCTTCAGAATGGCAGTTGAAAGCTGGCATGCGTTAAGGTTTCAGTTGCTGCTATTAAAAAGCGAGGAGGTGAAAGGAGGACGCCCCCCAGGCACGCCACAGTTTAAACGGCTAGTGGCCACACACCCCTGCTGTCCTGATTGGTCAGCCGGGGGACGTGGCGCTGCCGGGAGTCCCTATGATGCGGGCGGCATCCCTTTGCCCACAGCCGGGTCACTGGGAGGTCCTGGATGCCCTTCCGTAATGCCGCCCCCAGGAAAGGGGAGCGGACTTGCTGCTCTTAAAAAGCAAAAACATGATTATGCCCTTTTGAAGCACCTGCTTTAAAAAAAAAATCTACTGAAAGTAATACTATATGCTGAATATAGATCTGCATTTGTCATGTATTCATTTCAAAAAGGAATTTATTTCTCACTTCCCATAGCAAGGAGTTGCTGGCATCATTGAAAGTGTTAAGCAGCAACAATGTTCTTCTATAGCACTCGGAAGCAGGGAATGGAGAAGCATGTATCATTCATCTATAATGGGTGAAGAGAGCTTGTCACCTTTTCATCACCACATTGCACATTACAAAAGAAATGAGGAAAGAAAGAAAAGTGCAAGTCAGTTGCTCTTTCCCATCTTCAATGTGCATTTACATCAACCAGCTCTTATCCTTTCCAGACCCTGAGTTAGCTAAGGCTGAGCAAAAACTTTGCTGGGAAACTTTTTTTGACTCAGAAGGTGGATTGGGGAGAGGCCAACATTTTCATGAAAGTCCCCCTTCAACTTTTCTGCCACCAGTTTATGGCCTTTTGTGGTAGCAGAATTCATACTCCCTGCTGTGGGTACCCTTTTTCAAATATTATTTTTTTAAAAACAAAACCAGGACAGGAACGGTTCCCTCATTTTGATTTGGCTTCTCTTGTCATCATGAAACCAAATTTCATGGGCTGTGTGGCACTGTCATCAAGCTAAATCAGAATGAGGACCAGAAAAACTGCCCTCACTTTGATTAACTGATGAAATATGCCTATGTGGTATCTGAAGCCAAATTGGGCTTCTCACTCCGGCATCTTGTGAGTAAAAATACTTTAAATGGTGTCCACTAAGAGTGGATGGTGAGTTTGCAGTTGCAGTGAATGAGGCAAACAATTTGTCCCTGTTTGCATTGTCTCTTTCCCACCTTCCCCGCGGGCTGCCATCAAATTTGACATTATAGTAAAAGGAACAAGTTCAGGGACAGGATGCATCATCTGAAGCCAATCTGAATCAATCTCTAAAGGGATCCTTGAGAATAAAAGGAATGATTTTACTGTAAGGTATGATTATGATTATCTCTAGAGCAACCAAAGGGATTGAAGTCGGCAAAACGTTAAATTGCAGAATACAATGTAGAGGTAAACCAGGAAATGAGTGAGCGTTTTAACATTGCAATAATTTCCATAATCACTTCAGCTGCATAGTTACTTTTTATTTTAAACTTAAGGTACAGTTTTGAAGTATCACTCAGCAGATATTTTGCTATAATCTGTAGAGTTTAATGAAAGCTAATTGGAGGACAAATTCTAGTCTAATTAAAATGTGACTGTATAAAATGTGAAGGATAAATGAAGGAAAATGCTCTATGGGGCAAAGAATTTCAAACAATTATTATTCTGAATACTGTCAAGTAATGCTTTTGTACATAATGATCATAGACATTGTTAGAAATAGAACAACCTTGAGAAAGTTATTTTAAATTAATGTTTTAGGTATTTTGTTTCAAAAGTGGACATTTAAGTAACAGCTGTATAAGGGTTTTGTTTAAAAATGAAAAATAAAAAGCAAATCCCATTCTCAGCTAAAACATACCATGTTCTGTTCACATGGTACATTCCATCCATGTTCTTTCATGATCAGCAGATGTAAAAGTTTGACTTATGAGTTCTAATGAGATTTCAATACTGGGCAAACAATAAAAATGTATGCATTGCATACTTTTATTGGGCTTTGGTTTCATGGTTAGTGTTACACCTTTTCAACAGCTTTGGTAATATTATATCCAGCAGGCTTTAGAGACAAGGTGAATTTTAATACTGGGTTGAAATGATGGAAATTAATTTGATGACTTTGTGCTAATAATGACTTTTTAGAGCAGAATTATTCAGCATAAGCTTTGTCTATAGGTATCTACAGGCAGATACCCTTTTCACCTGCTACTAATATATAAATAGTATGCTATGTTCATTATTCCATTGAAGACTGTTGGACCAGGATCAGGGAGAGCTGAGTTCAAATCCTAAGTTATCCGCAGTCACATCAGTTCATTTAAAACAAATTATCTTCACTTTTATTTCCTTAACTGATGCAAAAAATAACGAGGCACCTTATACTGAAGAGACTTTATATTTTCCTTAGAAGTAACTAGAAAAGTACTATTCAAGTGTTCTGGCTTGATTTTTTTATTTTCCTTCCTCTGTTGTGGTCATAGTAAGACCCAAAACAAGTGTCTTTTATGAGAGAAAACCCCTACTCACCAGAGTCAATGTGAGCAGAGCCTAGGTGCCGTTATTTGTTAATTTTGACCCTACCCTTCTGTCAGGGAGCGGAAGGCACCATACATGATTGGCTGTCCCCCATCTGAACTGTTTGCACTCCTCCTAATAACTGACATTTTCAATATGGCTTATACAGTCATACCTTGGAAGTTGAAAAGAATCCATTCCAGAAGTCCATTTGACTTCCAAAATGTTCAGAAACCAAATAGCGGCTTCTGATTGGCTGCAGGAAGCTCCGGTAGCCAATCAGAAGCTGTGGAAGCCCAGCTGGACATTTGGGTTCCAAAAGAACGTTCGCAAACCAGAACAATCACTTCCAGATTTGCGGCATTTGGGAGCCAAAATGTCCGAGTTCTAGTGCGTTCAGGATCCAAGGTACGACTGTAATATATTTAGAATAAAATAAACTAAATAACAGTAACCGGGGGGGGGGGTAAGTTTTGCTCTAGTGCTCAGATGGTCCAATATACAGTCATGTAAGGTCAGCTTGCTGGAAGGCATTATTGGTCTAGAAATTACCCAGTAAGTTTCATGGCTGAGTAGGGATCTAACCATGGGCCTCTCTGAACCTCGGAGTGAAGCTCAGCATTTTTGCAGCTGCCTAGCCCAGAAGGCAGCAAATTGTGCACAGGGGAGACAGAGAGGCCTTTGTATGTGCCATGTTTCTGTGTGGCTTGCAAGCATCTCCATTGTGCTGACATATGAGCCACCCCACTCCCCATAGAAAAGGGGTAGGGAACCTCTGGTCCTCAGGCCAAACTCATCCTACCAGGAGTCCCCAAAACTATAGATACTGCAAAGAAACCAACAGGAGCTTAAAGTGAGTTCCTGATTGTTCCTTTCCTGGACCAAGGTGTCCTTACTCTAGGAGAGGGAAGCTGTTCCCCTTTTGCAGACACCCTGAGCTACTCCTTTCCCCTTTTTACAGAGGTTTAAGAAGCAGCGCAGGGCTGTTTACAAAGGGCTTTCTAATAGCCTCACCTGCTTTCTGAACCTCTGAAAACTAGAGGTTTAAAGAGCAGCACTGGGCTTTTAGAAAGCCCTTTGCAAACAGTCCCTGATACTCTTTGAATCACCAGCCTTTTTGCAGAACAGCAGTTTGAACCTCTGAAAACTGTGGGGTTTTTCTTGATTTCCGTAGGGATTTTTAAAAAAAATTTTTTTTGAGATTTGTTTGTTTTTACAATCATGAAGTGTATAAATTTTATGAAATAACAAACAAACGAATAAAAGTGTTCCTTAACACCTATTCTATAAATGGAATAGTCCATGCTTTTGTGCAATCTGTACAGGTGAGATACACTTTATAAGCATGTAATTATTTTATATTAAGCTTTAAAATGTCTCCAAGTAGCATATTGTGCTTTTCAGTATGCTTATCGCTGAAAAGTGTGGGGCAAGCTGGCAGGAATTAGAGAATTCCTTCTTCTGATCAGATTGCCCCTCTAATACACACAGTACTGCAGGAGCATCCCTATTGCCACACTGATCTCTTTTTTGCAAGTATGAACATTTTAGTAAGTCTTGCTGTTTATGGCTGTTGGGTGGCTAAAACTTATATCATGGAAATCTCAGCTTTATTTCTCTCGGCCCTTTAGCTATGTGAAAAGGCTTGAAAGCATGGCTGCTCACAGTATTCTACATACTGATAAAGAATTCATTCTATAAGTATGGTTCCTTATTTAGCCAAAACAGCATCACTCACGCAAAAAGAAAGGTATCAGCAGACTCAGAACAGAACAAAACAAAATCAGGGAGGAAAAGGAATGGTCAGAAAACCTCCCAATCGACCCATTGAGGACTGACAGTGTAATAAAATGCTGACTGAAGGGGGTGGTGGGTAGGGATCACACTGAACAGGACCACTGCAAACCATTACATTTTGTTGCAGATCCAAGGGATGCCAACATTGTACAGAAATGCTCCTTCTCAGAAAAGTGTGCGTAAGATACATTTTAGGGATCTCATCTTAGATAAACCACCTAGAATGAAAAGCCAGGGTTCACCCGCTGCTTTTAGCTCTGTCCTGGGACCTATTTCAGATGGTAAAAACATACCCCTTGTGCTTCTAGTATTAAAAAACTCTTCCATGTCTCTTTGTGAACAGGTATGCTACATTGAAGCTACATTAAGTTCATCTAATATAGCTATAAATATATGTTTAGTTCTGTATTTTGTTTGATCTCACGAAGCCTCTACATCAGGCATGGCCAAACTTGGCCCTCCAGCTGTTTTGGGACTACAATTCCCATCATCCCTGATCACTGGTCCTGTTAGCTAGGGATCATGGGAGTTGTAGTCCCAAAACAGCTGGAGGGCCGAGTTTGGCCATACCTGCTCTACATAGTGGATCAGATACATACATAATGTCAGATACGGATACACAGTATCCATAGGAGGAGAAAACCAGATGTCTACTTTTACAATGTGTCAAATTTCCACTATCCAAGTTTAGTTTATCTCTGAAGCAATGGAAAACATGTCTGAAGGTGTTCGCAATACTCTATATTGTACAAGTGCAGAACCTTCTGTAACAAAACAGCCTCACCCGTGCACAAAACAAAGGGAAACCCCCTTATAGGGCAGAAAATAAGGAGCAGAAGAGCCCAAAAATTATTCAGTAGGGAAATACTATGGAATGCTGATTGGCTATTGAGACGGGAAAATAGGCTGTGGAGAAAGAATTTCAACCCTATGGATAATTCATATCTTTGTAAATAGCTTTTCTGTTTAGCCAAACAGTTTGTTATCAGAACCTTGATTAAAGCTTTTGGGGTTTCAGATGTTTTTATGTATTTTTAACAGTAGATTCAGTACTTGATCTTGGTGCAGAAATCTATTTTGCTATTCTGTTTATCATCCGTCCGAGGACTGACCCAGGTAGCTGCACCTGTGACCAGTTTTTGTAGCAATATCTGAAGAAGGGAAAAAATACAAAAGTAATCAGCACATTTTTGCCTTTCATTTATCTCTGTCATCTGGGAATCTGATTCTGATAACATCAGGAGCAACGAAAGACACATCCTGATATTGTGGCTGTGGGGTTTTTGTGTGTGTGTGTGTGTGTGTGTGTGTGTGTGTTTGGTTCTTTCTTTTTGTCTAGACATTGAAGAGCATCCACTTGTATCTCTGGAACACACATATGAGAGAGGAGGGGGAGGTGGATTCTAGGCTGGAGGCCAGAGGGGAGTGGGGGTAGTAAGCTGTCTATATTTTCTAAAAAAAGAAGTTAAAACCCACCACCTACTCATCATGTGGTTGGAGACTGAGGTTGTAAAAATGTGCTGCAGGCAGAAGTTCTGAAAAATCCCAGAAAGTGTTGAAAACATCCCTAAACAAGGTATTTTTCTCCTGCACCTTTCTTGCTAAAGGTCCCAATTGCTGCCAAGAAAACTAGTGAGAATGTTAGCTGCCAAATAAAAAATTTATGACAGTGTTTGGCAAAGGACTGTATCGCTGCTTGTTTTATATATTTCCACAAGGCTATTGAAAGGCTTTTTTATTTTTTATATTAAAAAAAACCGTACACAGTTCACTGATCATTGTGTTCTCTAATGGTAAAAAGTAAACCCAAAGAAGGATTAAACAATATAACTTTTTTATTATTTAATAACCGCCTATAAGTATTTGCCATGGTAAGAAAATATTTTTTTTCTCCAACATTCCTTGTATATCTGTTATATAAAACACCTGACAGGCATCCTTGTGGGGTGAGTCAAGTCTTGCAGTAAATAAACATGAAATCATCAATTAAAAATGTATTGCTATAGCATTTTTACTTGTTATACATTCATGTCTGGGTCAGTAAACTGCCTGTTGGGAAACATAAGGGGGCTCATTCACTTTTGCGTGGTATTTATAGTTGAAAAGCAAGAGAAATAATAGGCTGCAATTGTGTGGCTCACCGATATCTATGCCATTCAATTAGCAGTGTGGAAGGAAAAATATTTTTGTGTGTATTGAGTTGGGAAGATGGCATATTTGTAATACAAAGATAGCATATTGATGGTACTAATTAAGCTGGCTAACGATCATGTTAACACTCTTTTAGAAGTTACTGTGCCCATCTGAAGCTATCAGATTATCTCTCTACTGAACAGCAATCAGACTGAGGTTCCAGCCAATTATTAGTTACGTTTACAATAAACTTCATCTTGCTTGACACTAAAGCAGAGTTTCATATCAATCCTCAGGCCCTGGACTTTGGTAGAAAAACTCTGGAGCCTAAAAATTGTTTTCCATTTCTGAAGCAGTGTGTCCCTTGGGATGCAGAAAGCTTATTCAAATATACATAGCCCAAGCTTGGCTCCCTACTAGTAGGGGGGAAAATTCCCCTGCCCCACACTTCACCATTGCACTAAGCAGTGCTTTTTCTGGCAGTACTCAACAGTATGCAGTACCAGCACCTTCTCCCCCCTTCAAATTAAGGTAAATGGAGGTTGGGGAGAGTGAGCAAGCAACCGTGGCTAAAAGGGGGGTTGTGAAAAGCAGGAGTCTGAGGTGGCAAGGAAAATGAGGCCTTTGGGGGGGCTGCAATTGCTGCTGTCAGTCAACAGGTGGCACCTTTTGCTCTTGGCTGTCTCACTGCGCCACGAGCATCTGGGCGAGCATGAGTGCCATTTCCCTTTTGTCTCTGCTTCCATGTCTGCAGGCCGGTGGCGGGGGGAGAGAGAGGGAAGGGGAAGGAGGCAGCATCTTCTGCTGCTAGTGCCACCGTCCTCCATTTTGTGGCTGGGGCAAACCATAGAGGCGAGCACAGACTGTGCAGCTGGTGGCTGGGAAGAGATGAAGGAGAAGGGGTTTGGTGGGAATTACCTATTTCCATTTTCTCTCATACCTTAATCAAAAATGACCAAGAAATATTATCAAAGGCTTTCTCTGCATTTAAAACCATTAATGCAGCCTGATTTTCATTTCTCACTTCTAAAGTACATGTGGCGAGCAGACGGGGCAAGGTAGGGGGAGAGGTTGAAGAAGGCGGAGGGGTGCACAAGGTGGGGTTTGAATTGAGTGGGGACAAGAGAGAGAGTGTGAGAGTGGGGGGGAGAGAGAAAGGTGGGGAGGTTCATGGTGAGTACCAGCACTGTTTTTTTCTGGAAAAAACACTGCCAGTAAGCAACAGGGACTCCACTGTTGGTCCTGTCTGCTCTTAGAGGTATTTATTCACCTAGTGCATAGTTAAACTCTGGAATACACTACCACAAGTTGTGGTGGGGACCGCTGACATAGCAGATTTTAAGAGAGGACTGGACAAATTCATGGAGGATACAATGACTACCAATTATGATGGTTGCAGCTACCTCCAGGATCAGAGGCACTATGACTCTACATAGCAATTACTGGGGAGCAACAGCAGGAGAGGGCTAATGCTTCATGTGCCGCTTGTGAGCTTCTCATGAGGATTTGGTTGGCCACTGTGGAGAACTGAATAAAGAGCAGGGCTCTTCTTAATCTCAGAGAGACTCTTCCCGATTATAACACCTCAGGTTTTTAGCGTGCCCTTGTTACAAGAACCTGGGCGGTTCCCAATGGATTGCCCGGCAGAACGTGTCATATATTTTTAGCAGAGCTTTAAATGGATGATCAGCTCTCAAAATACAGGAACTTGTTTCTGTGACAGAAGTCTCATAAATGCAACGAAAAGAAGGTTGGCTTACATGTTTCATGGTATTTGAAATAAATGACTAGGGACAAGCTGCCATTAATGAGATTATTCCATATGGCATTCAGAGTTAATTTACAGAAGATTAGTTTTTAATCGGGCAAATATCGTAAGCAAATTAGTATCAAACTAAGAAATTAAGTGAAAATAAGTTTGGCTTGGAATAATTGTGGACTCAGCTATACAGCTGCAAATAAAATGTTTTAACTATGTTTTAAGTGCAATATATACAATGTGACACTAGATGGCGATGGTGAGCCTTATGGAAAATTCATTGTATTTTAAAAATTGCTTTTGAAAAGCTTTTTTACCCATTGAGACACTATAATTCTGTTGAATAGCATTGGCTTTTTTTGCTGCTGCATCACTGTTGACTTCTGTTAATCCTCTGGTCTCTGTTAATCCTCTGGTCTCTGTTAATCCTCTGGTCTATTGGGACCCCTAGGTCTACTAAGACATCAGAATGAAATACAGAGCTTCATTCTTTATTCAAACTGATAAGTCAAATTCATAAAAGCCATTTGATGGCTCTTTTTTATAATGGAAGGTGGGCTACAAATATTTTAAATAAATAATACAAATAAATAAAAATGGTCCGTGTAGAGTACCAGAGACTATTATAGAAACAAGCAGATCATCTAAAATGCAAAGGAACTATGGAGAAGTAGGTGTACTGCTTTCAACTGAACAGCCAATGTACATCATGCTTTTTATGTAAGTCATCCAGAACAGAAGAGTTCTGTGGATCATTTTTTGCTAGTTGGGCTAGGATTACAGGAGTTAATACCACTAGTAAATCACACTGGTACTAAGTAAGTCCTCTTGTAAATAGACGCTGTGGATGAAATCCCATATTGTGTGAGTGAACCTCTGCCTGTACACCTTCCTTTTGCCCCTACTGCAGCCCCCAGAAGCTGCTCTGGAAGGTCTCCCAACACATTTTGTGGAGCACATTTTGAGGGGAGAAGGGGACAGGTGAAGTCTTGTTAATGTGAGCAGATGCTTATTCCACTTGCGCATGAACAGTGTTGGATACAATCCTGGATCTGAGCACAAAGGAATCACAGGTTTGCATTTCAGCAGTTGAAACCTGCGCATACATTAATGGATTATTGCATTTTTAGAAGTGTGTGTGTGTGTGTGTGTGTGTGTGTGTGTGTAGTATCTTCAGTATAGCCCCGAACTTCCTTTCCAGTGGGAAAAGATTTAATTGAGCAGAATGAGCAGATATCTCACATTTTATTCCTTCCTTGAAGAACCAAGTACCTTTAGACTGTATTGGACTAACACTAAGTGTTCCCTGCAAACAGTGAAAGAATAAGCCATCACTTCTTCCTCAAATTCTCGACTCTGATCTCACTGCCCCTCAGAGACATGGGGTCTATAATTCAGAAACTTCCTTATACTACCCCTGAATTCCAACTCCCCACCCTGTTACTTCTCCCTATGTACAAAGGCTAGTTATTTTATTAAAGCGCTGAGTTTATAGTGAAAATTTCTAGTATTTCTGTCTCTTTAACAGCAATATGCAGTGAGAGAAAGGACTTTAATAGTAGCAAGTAGCTCCTGTCAGCTAATTCTGCCACGTAAACCATTTGTGAATACATCGATCTTCTTTTATTCATTTCTTTTGTGCCAATCCCATATTTGCTATTCCCATGATTTCTCTGAATCAGTTGGTCAAAAAAATGATTTTTTATTTGTTCCGCTGGCCTTCTGCAATATTAGCTTATGAACTGTTTTTTACAGGGAGGCTCAAAGCACACAGCACAGGTTGGAGGGGGGGGGAGCCCATAGCAGTCAAAATTGTTGTCTGAAATGTCTTCAGACGGGAAGGCTGAATTTATTGCACAAAACAAGTCCTAGCAATGTGGAGGTGTGCAGTCCTGCTCATTATCCCTGGAAAAATGGGGGAACCAAAAAGCACAGTAAAAAAATTAAATTTTAATAATGCTAGTGATATTTTCTAAATCCTTCTTGACAGAAAGATTCTCATTATTTTTATCTGTCTCAGAGTAGGCTCCTTTAATGCCATCTTCACAAATGGCCTTAGCCATGATTGTTTTCTTTTCTTCAGAGCATTCAGTGGAGGGGGGTGGAGGATGAATATATACGATACATACTAAAATGCTTTTCTATCACTCAAAAAGTGCCATTGAGTACTAACATTTTGGATAGCACATTTTCAGGAACAGTTGCTGCATATACCTCTGCAAAGGGAGTGGGGTATTCCCCCCCCCCCTCTCTTTTGCTCATAAGAGGTCACACACTTAAGACAATTGTAGGCAGCCTCCTATGGAAAAAGACACCCAAACACAGAAGGGAAAATAAGCCTAAAAGTGATGTTCATACATAGTTTGAAATCGCAATTAAAGCAGAAGTAGTTTGGTTTTGTATTAGAGTTCTTGGAGTTGTGCTAATAGAGGAAGATTGCCCTTCTGGCTTAGATCAAGCTTCTCTGAAACTGTTCCTTTTGTTTCCTTAAAATTTGTGGAATGTAAATGAAACCATAGTTACTACAGTAGCTAAGCCTCTGTCGTGTTTCTTCTTGTTGGCTGCTTCTGCACATGCTACTGCCAGTGAAATAATTGTTTTATCTAGATGAATGCTTTTCTTTATCAGAAACCCATGTGTGTACACACATCCCAAAACCAGACACTTTCTACAGAGTTGATTAAATAGAGGCAAATAAAGGAAAGCCGCCCATCAGCTTCCTTATTTCTAAGGAGCAACTGTTTAGCATTTTGATAAGGGGGTCATCTTTCAAGCCCGCCTGTGCTGGCACTTCTTGACACTTCACTAGGTAGGTTGACTTCAAGTTCAATATGTGATTTAAGTGAGATGCCAAGTGGTTCTGAATATCTGTGCTCACATAGAACACAAGTGTTGTGTTCTAAACACCTCAGAAGTCATCCTCATAGTTACAGCCACCCCAAAAGATTTGCTTTTGCAATTTCTCACACAGGAGCAAGATACGGAACAAGACCCAGGGCTTCAGAGGGTCTGTCAAGCAGTAGCCCATTGACAAAGTTTGTTCTGGTCTCTGAAAAGACAAATGAAAGAAGGGAGAGAACAATTTTTATTGCACTATTATTGTGAAATTAGCTGTATTTAAAATAATTGACCACCTATGAGATATGGGGCTACTAGTCATTTAAGCAATGTAGCATTTAGCTTTACAGTGGTACCTCAGGTTAAGAACTTAATTCGTTCTGGAGGTCCGTTCTTAACCTGAAACTGTTCTTAACCTGAGGTACCACTTTAGCTAATGGGGCCTCCCACTGCTGCTGCCACATGATTTTTGTTCTCATCCTGAAGCAAAGTTCTTAACCTGAGATACTATTTCTGGGTTAGCGGAATCTGTAACCTGAAGTGTATGTAACCCGAGGTACCACTGTAGTTGTTTTCATGTGTGTGTGTGTGTTTGTGTGTGTGTGTGTATTTGTAATTCAAATGAACTCTTAAGTACTTTTTATAGGAGACAATGATAGAAATTAAGATATTAATATTAATTTTTTCTCTTTTGGGAGATAAATTTAAAATGGGAAATATATTAATTGGAAAATACAAATAAGTATATGATATAAGGTGATAAATTGCTGTCTAGAAATTATTGAATTTGGAAAGCAGGAACGAAAGATGTGAGGAAGTCCAAATAGTAAAAGAAAGTAAGATTTGGAGTATGATATATTGTTGTTTTATTGTTTTATTCTATGTGTATTTCTTTGTTTGTTTTTCTCTTTTGTTCTTCTTTTCCTATGTATGTTGAAAACTTTGAATAAAATTTATTAAAAAAAAAAAGACAATGACAGACTAGCATAAATGCTCAATATCGAAAAGAAAAGGTGAGTAGTGTAAAAAGTATTGGTCCGTGCCATCTGTTTAGCTTGTATAATTACCTATCCTAGTTGTCATGTCGTGCTTTTGGACAAGATTAAGCACCTGTATTAGATCTCTTTTTACCATAGAGAAGCTACTTGTATACCCCCTCCCCAATGTTCTATCCCAAGGCCAACATTTACATTTATACTTGGATCATGCCATCCTGTTTTCTGTTGTGCTCCACCTAACCTTTACCTGAGGGCTATGCTGTGGGCCAGTATACTTGCATAGTATAAAGGCTTAAATAGCCTTTCCCCCCAATGGAGGCAGAGAACACTGCCCCTTTAACTATTATTACATCTGAATTAGCTGCCATTGTGGCAGAATTAGGGCTGCACTTTGTCTTTTCCAGAGCCTCACAGGTGTAGGTCCCAACTTACATGATCTTTCCAACAGAATTAGTGTGTTCAGAATGGGCACTTAGTATACCACGATGGAGAGCAGAATCCCAATTTTTGATGCTTGGATTGTGTGGCTCACAAATTCAATCCTTGCAGTTGCCCTGGATATTCAAGAGTCTGATATTCCTGTGCTTATTGTGTCCAACCATTTTTCTCCTTCATTTGCATATACCATTTGTTTTATTTTGTATGGGTGCATGCATATGTATAAAACCTCTAGGCTTTGACTATCTGCAAAGATAATATTTAGTGTTGCTTAAAGGTAAAGGGACCCCTGACCATTAGGTCCAGTCGTGACCGACTCTGAGGTTGCGGCGCTCATCTCGCTTTATTGGCCGAGGGAGCCAGCGTACAGCTTCTGGGTCATGTGACCAGCATGACTAAGCCTCTTCTGGCAAACCAGAGCAGCACACGGAAACGCCGTTTACCTTCCCGCCGGAGCGGTACCTATTTATCTACTTGCACTTTGAGGTGCTTTCGAACTACTAGGTCGGCAGGAGCAGGGACCGAGCAACGGGAGCTCACCCCATTGCAGGAATTCGAACTGCCGACCTTCTGATCGGCAAGCCCTAGGCTCTGTGGTTTAACCCACAGCGCCACCCACTTACGGGGTGCAATTCTTTTGTCCAAAGCTTCGACTAGTTTAATGCTGAATGCATAAGTTTACAGAAAGCCATTTTATATTGTGTACCATTAAACTTGAAATATTTTTCATTAATCTGTCTGTGTTCTTGAGAGGACTGCTTTCCCCCTGTACATTTCTTTGAAAATAAAGCCCTGTGTTGTAATAAAAGCATGTTAACGGATTCATGGTAGCCACTTATTTTTCTTGTATTTGTACTGGTCTCAGAGCAGAATGCTTCTTAGAACTTTCTACATTATTGTAGGCAGAAACTTTAAAAAGTTTGTTGAGGATTGCTCATCACTTAATTTATATGATATTACTTCAATTCCTAATTTTATTAGCAATTGTCATTGCAGCCATTAGTGCTTAATGCCAAGGAATCATTATCCAGCGCTGGTCAGTCAGGTGCGAAAGCTTGTAGAAGTCATTAAGATGGACTCTAAACGTTGTGCACTTCCCTCACTAATGAATGCAGCTTGGGAAGGGGGGGTTTTCCTAAAGAATTTTAACGCAGTTGGCAATCTTAGTGCAAGAGTAGCTAACGTGCTATAAAGTAGGCAGTTGTCTCTTCTGAAACACCTTCACATATAACTATGCTGCAAATCTCATCAGAGCCATTGTACGCGCAGATTTCGGAGAGGTAGCTCTAAAGCAGCAAGGTCATGCAAACAATGGTTTTGGGAATGGGTCTGAAGTGCAGGCTTGATTTCTGCTGGCCTGGAGATCATTGCAGAGATGATCTGCTTGACCTCTAAGATGGAAAACGGGTCCTGTCATTCCTTGTCTCACTGAATAAAATTGGCATTGACTTCGGAGTGGAGCTACTAGGAGGTTTATTAAGGAAAAGTTAGGCACTATGGCAATACACAGGAAAAGCCAATCTTGACCGGAAGACCTGATGCTTTATATCGGGGCCGACTTTGGTAATCTTTCATAATATGGCGCTCTGTGTAAGGCCAAAATTTGGCACACCCAAATGGATGTACTCAACTTTGTGCCCCCTTGGATCGGCCCCCTGTGCAGGGGAACTGCCTGCACCACCCAGAATCCGGCATGCTAATACAGTAAATTGCATTTCTTTCATGTCTATTTAATACAGTGCACCGACAGCAATCCCCACCTAATTTCAGGTCAAAACATTTCTAGCCTGGTATGCCTTTCTTCATATGGTGGTTTTAGTATTTTAAGAGCAAACAGAATGTAAACCTACAAGGCTACTGAACAGAAGTATGAGTTATTAGTGAGAACTGGTGTGTTGAAATGGATGCAGGGTTGAAACTGTATCTAAGAAGCATTCACTTCACCCCAATAGGTCATCTTGAGAAGACTACAGTGGTACCTCTGGTTGTGAACGGGATCTGTTCCGGAGGCCCGTTCACAACATGAATAGAACGCAACCCGCAGTGGTGCGCCTGTGCATGCACAGGTTGCGATTCGCCACTTCTGCACATGTGCGTGACCTCATTTTGCGCGTCTGCACATGCGCAAGTGGCAAAACCTGGAAGTAACCCTTTCCGGTACTTCTGGGTCACCGCGGGACACAACCTGAAAAAACGTATCATGAAGCAAACGTAACATGAGGTATGACTGTACTGTCTCAGCTTTTCCAATCCATTAAATAGTGGGAAATCCTTTGTGCATTAAAGTCCTGGGTAAATACTAAATGTGAATATGATTCTATGCAGACATTTCTTTTTTCAGGAGTACTGGCTCAGCCATAACTATTCATGTTGTGTGGTGCAATCATGTGTAATACTGTGGAACTTATAAACCTTATGGAACTGCATGCAATTCTGGCTGTGGATCTGTGATTGATTCAGAGATTCACAGAATCCTTTTAATCAAGATGTCCGTGTGAGAATGCCTCTTTAGTTGAAGGGTAAAAACCCAGCAGTTATTTACAATAGACTTTCACAACGAAGGGCTGGTTCAGAAGCTCACTTATTTCCCCCCCTGTGCAAGGTGTTCCATCCATCTCTCCTGACACATTTGCACATAGAACTTAATGTATGATCTCCAGCCCTCCATGGACAGAGTTGGTACCTCAATGAAAAGGGAAGATTCTAAATGCCTCATCCCACCCCATCTTATTCTTACCACAACATATAGATTTGTGGGCAAAAACTTCTGTAAATTCGGTCCACAGACTCCATCGAATAAACAGTTAATTCGTCTTAATATCAGCAACGCTGTGATTCATAATGCAAACTGGAAGCATCCTTGATGTTTTAGTCACACATTCCTTTTAATTTGGCCATGCATTCTTTTAAAGCTACAGTGTGCTAACTTAATAAAATGCAGCATGCAAATGCACAAGTTTTTGCCTTCAGGCACTTTAGCCATGGATGTTTCAGTGGGTGTCTCCTTTCAAGTATATATTATTTCTTAAATTATTTACCCTGTAAACATGCTTTGCATTTTCAAAGGAGGCGCTGGGTTGCCTCTCTGGAAGATTGAACTGAATTTTTTAGGTAAAAAAAATCCAAAGTTACAAATATCATTTGTGTTTTTGTTGGTGAGTTAGCCATGTGGCTTTTTGCAGAAGATGCTGAACCCCACTTTCCTCCTTTCCCTCCCACCGCTTGAAATTCCTTGCTGCTTTGCCTGGAGCAATACCCACTGGCAGTGTCTGGCTGTGACAGTACTAGAGGCCTCTTTACAGATGGGTCCTGCCAATGCCAACCATTGTTCTGCCACTGTGAGCTGGTTTGATTACAGAATATTGCTGAAATCCCACCCAGCCCCCAGCCCTCTTTCTTCATTCTTTCTTTTAGCGCCCTGGATTGTTGACTTGAGATCTGAAATGCATTGATACCAGAATCCAAGTTCTTTATGTACCATTCCATCCTATCACCCTTCAAAGTGGAGCTCTGCTGCTTCAGAAACTCATTCTGAAGTTTTCCTTGCTCTGCTCCCCTGCCTGAAACGCTACAGTCTCAACGTAACTTTTGCCGAGATTTAAAGAGCATGTTTATTTTAGGGTTTAATATGAAACAGGGTAATAATTCTGCAGAGGAGCATGTTGATAACATCCTTCCTATTTCATGATTAATTTGTTCTGTTCAATATTGTATTCTTTTGCTGCAGTGGGCAAGCTAATTCAGATTCCTAGAAGTTGAACTTTGATATGCATATCCTACATTCGTACTTTAATGGAACATTTAATTAGCAGATACAGGTGGGGGTCTGTACTGCTTCCTCTTTTCCTGATGAGGATTTTAGAGACGAGTTTGCAGATTAAGTAATCTTCCAATCAAGTGTGCAGCCAGAGAATTAGAAATGAAACATTTGGAGGACTCATTTTATTTATTCTTTTTTTCCTCACTGTAATTTGGGTGTGATGAGACACTAACTAGGTCAGATATGAGGCGATGGCTTAACGATTCAGTGTGTTAGATGTATGCATTTGCCTAACTATGTGTTCGACTGAGCAAGTTCCATCCACAGTTAATCCTTTGTAAATTAGCATCATGGATGCCTTGGGGCCTTCATCCCACAAATAAAATGGTTGTCAGCACAGTCATATTAGAGGAATATTACTGTATGTTACTTAAGGCTGAATTTTTAAAGAGTTTTCATGCTTTTTAATCTGTTTCTCTGCTGAATTTCAATTTTCCTGAGTTTCTTTTCAGGATCAATGAGGGTGACTGAGTAAATATGCACTCTGCTTTTCATGCATTCATTTGGGCAAACAGTTTGCTATCAGGTGTTGTTTTGCTAGAAAATGCCCCAAAAGAAGAGGGAAAGAAAGAAAGAGAGAGTGGTTGAAAGTTCAGGTGTTAATCTGCACTGCAAACTAATAAGAAGCAGAAGCCTCTTTAATTAGCTTTAGTTTGTTAGACCATTAAACATTTTTCCTCTCCAAGAGAGACAGAGTAGTCCGCTCCCTTTGGCAGAGTAAATATTGCCTGTTAAGTTTGAATTAGCTGTCATCGTGGGAGAATTAATGCTGCGCTTTATCCTTTCTAGTGAGGAAGGGAAAAATAAACGAGACAGATCTTAGTTCAGCTTTAAGTGATAAATGAGGACAAAGCAGGCCATTCATCTCCTGCTAGCAAAGTGGACACAAGCACTAAAGCAGTTTTGCGGAAGACGTGTCAGCAAATGTGATCATTTTGTAACCTGTCAGGAGGATAGAGAGCTAGTCCTTTTAAAGTGTCACAGGGGAGTGTGTTTGTCTGATGTGACAGTTTTCATCCATCCATTTACTTTTCTTTTTTTTTAAAGGTGAATGTTGTAGCAGTGGCTGGCATTGTGAAAAACGGAGGGAGGGATCTGAAGTTGGTTCAAAACTGCATCCTTCCGCACTTACACTTGCCTATGCAACCGGACACATCTAGTATGATATTACTTATTTAACCAGGAAATTCTCATATGTACAAAGATGCCTGTTTGTAATGTATGGCAAACAAACATCCCACCTTACTATGAGCTCAGCCTCTTGTTTTTCCTTCCACCATCCATTGTTTCTTTGTTTGAATAGTGTTTATGGTTTTATTTTCCATCTTTTTACAAACAAGATTGAAATTTCAGTTGGTTTTTTGGGGTGGCGTTGTTGTTGTTTTTTGGTGGAGAAGGGGCTGTCAATCTGATTTTAACGATGCTATACTGCAAATATGTTCCTGCCATGTAAAGGTCAATATTCCGCAAGAGCCCGGATAAATACTACCCTGGAATGAAGCTCATGCCTTTTCTTAAAAAAAATAAAAAATACTCATTTTTAATAGTTCTGTACAGATGGGTGTCATTCAGACTCTGACGACTGATAGTTTGTATGCTGATGAAACAAGAGGTTCATTTCCACAAGTGGTGTGTTACCATTACTCATTTCTCTCTGTTCAGTACACAGGAATGTAGCATTTGCCTGATTACCATAAGTGAATCTATGCAAGTGAGGCAAAGAAAGGTTTTAGAACATAAGAGTCATAGTTTGACATGTCCTTCTATGTAGCATCCTTTTTCTTCCTCACTATCCTTTATACTTCTCCCTTGGTATTTGGTTCAAGTGAGCACCTTGCCAACAAGTTCCCTACCCTTGAAATCTTTCACTTTAATGCACAAATTAATGACTGCTTTCTCTCTGGAATTAAGAAACCAAAATAAAATTATTTGAAAACCTCCATAATGGCTTGCTTGGGTTGCTGTGGGTTGTATCCACTTAAATATGCAATGAAAATGAAATCCATTCATTCCAGGGAGTCTACTCTAAGTATGACTTAGTTGGATAAAACTTCATGTGGCAAGCTCCTTTCCAGTATGAATCGTCGTCAGGCTTGTTTTAAATGTTCCATTTAGCAGGTTTTAGACATTTAGTTAAATTATAAAATAAAAACAAACATTCAGATATTAATTTAATGTACACATAAATGTTAGAAGGACCAGCCCCTTAACAAATGCTTTCAACTACAGGAAGTGAGGGACAAACTAAACATTACATCATTGCATGTGTTCAGCCATTGCATAGCTTGAAAAAAAGCGCAGATATGGACATCTCAGATTTGGACTGTGAGAGGGTTAAAGCTTCCCCCATGCTTACCTTAAAAAAAACAGCCACACAATGCTAAAGTCACATCTAGTTTGGCTCTTAGTGACACAAATAACAATCAAGATCAGTACAGACAATAGTTTTAGAATCTAGATAGCTGTACTCCATGGGTTACTCACATGGAAAAGAAAAGTTAGGTGCTTTACATTGCGCTTTTATTGTCTTACTCTCTTTCACCACTTTCTTTTCTTTTTATTCCCTTAGGATCATTCAAAACCGGATTTTGTTAGTTATCTTGGGGATCATCGTCATCTTTGCAGTCCTGATGATTATTTATTTTTCTGTCAGGGGACACTGATATCTTTGTTCTTCACTGACCAGCAACAAACTGCTTCAGAGTAATTAAGACAAAGTGGTCACATGAATCATTCTCTTGCACTGAAATGGTTCTCCCTCTCAAAGCCTGCGGTTCAACTCTGGTGCAAGTAGCATAAGCATATTTTGTCTTACTAGCTGCATGTGCATTTGATATTTTTCTTTGTTTTATGTCATAGTATGACTGTTCTGGTTTTCCTATATTAGCATATGCAATGAACATATTGTTAGTATACAAGACCACATGTGTAAGCAACTTATTAAATTCCATGCCAGATTTTTAATGCTGACACTTGCAAGCATTTAAACACTCGACTTGGCTTGAGTTGGTATTAGATCTCTGGCAAGAAATTCCCTCTTAGGATCTTGGAATAGGAGCAAACAGAATTTTAAAAAAAACATAGTGTGACATACTCAGGCTTGAATAACAATCACAAATGTAACCCAGGAAAGCCAGAGGAGTCATTGCTTCTAATAAACATATTGTCTTTTTGACAGGATGGCTTAATGTCCACTGTGAACCTAGTATTCAGATGTGATAGTTTTTCTTATTTCTTTCAAACTTTATTTACAGACCATGTATATATATTCATCTCCACCAAGTCCTGGATTGTCGGATGAATTTATTTTACAGTGTTGCCCTATGACTGTGTTGTTGTCATGCTGATAATGTTGCTTTCCAATATTGTGCTTTTAATGAATGCAGATTCCAAAGCAAGAAAAGACTGGCTAGCAGTTACATAGAGATCCTTTCTGAGTCACTTCTCAGTTTTCTGGATTTAGATTCAACACAATAATGAGAAGTATCATGCAAGAATAAATATGGTGAGATTGTGTGCAAGTAATACTTTGAATGAATTCTGTGTGTAAGAAATATCTAGAATGAATTGCATACATACTTCCATTTCATTTAAACAAATATGGACTTAGCTGAAATGCTCAAACAGGAGTATATCTACTCACATAGGGGTGGCAAGAAAACAGCCAGTTGACCTTTTTCTGTATGTCCAAGAGAAGGAGGATGCACTTCAGTTTGACGTTGTTTCAGCAGCTATTGCTTGTGCTCTCCCTTCTCTGGCCCAGCTTACCACACATTAATAATAATAATAGTAATAATGGGGACGCTGGTGGCGCTGTGGGTAAAACCTCAGTGCCTAGGACTTGCCGATCGCATGGTCGGCGGTTCGAATCCCCGCGGCGGGGTGCGCTCCCGTCGTTCGGTCCCAGCGCCTGCCAACCTAGCAGTTCGAAAGCACCTCCGGGTACAAGTAGATAAATAGGGACCGCTTACTCCCAGCCTATAGAGTGAGATGAGCGCACAACCCTAGAGTCTGGCAAGACTGGCCCTTTCGGGCAGGGGTACCTTTACCTTTACCTTTAATAATAATAATATATTTAGACACCATGAATCAAGTTCTTGTCATCCCTCCTACCATCTTCCTCACACCCTTTGTGCAGCAAATAGAGGTTGATGGCATAGTAAACAGGCTGTAGAAAGTTATACCCAATTTTGGTCCCCTGGGATGTGTATTAAGACAATTACTTGAAAACACATGTTTCTTTCAATTCCCACATTCCTGTCTCATTACATGAAATATTTTTATGGTTATCCCTTCAAAATGTCATTTCATGATGAGTAGACATGTGTCCATACTGGACGCAATTGGAATTGTCTCCACCTATTTGGCAAAATAATATGGGCCCCAAATTAGATCCAGTGTATGTTTGACCCTTATTGTGGGACCCCAACACGAACACTTTCCCACCATTGTCCCTTTTTACCTGCACATGTAGACTGTGGCAGGACTTAAAGTGGGCTCTGCAGTCAGTGGCAGACTTTGGGCTCCCAAATTTCATGGGTGCCCTGTGTGACGCTAAAATTTGGTGCCGCCCTGCCTCTCAGGTTCCATTCTGCAGCATTGTTGTGGTGCCCCCTGCAGAGTGGCGCCCAGTTCTGCTGCACCAGTCCTGTCACCCTGAAACTGCCTCTGCTGCAATAAAGCATCCCCTAGACCCTAACTGCTCTACTGCAGCATCCAGAGTCAACAGGAATTATGGTTCCCAATGTCCAGTGCTATTTTTCTAGAAGAAGAGGTGCTGGAGCTCACCATGAATTTCTCCCTTGTCTTAGAATGGCAATGGTGCCCACCTGAGAGGTGCCGGAGCTGAGCTCTGGCTGGGGGTGGGTGGGAGCCCTGCCAGCGTCCCTGAACGCTGGGAAACTTGTAAATTACATTTCCCATAGTTCCTATAATCCCTTAAAAACTACCCATGTGCTTGCAGAATCTCCTAGGACCATACTACTACTACTAATAATAATAGATTTTATTTATACCCCGCCCTCCCCGGCCAGAGCCAGGCTCAGGGCGGCTAACACCAATAAAATTTCAGTAAAAACATAGAAAGAAAAGAAAAAAACAATTTAAAATCCAGGTTAAAATGCAAATTAAAATGCAGCCTCATTTTGAAGTAGCTGATATATCAAGACCATAAGGGGAGGGAAACGTAAGGGTCAGACTGAGTACAAACCAAAGGCCTGGTGGAACAGCTCCGTCTTGCAGGCCCTGTGGAAAAATGTCAAGTCCCGCAGGGCCCTAGTCTCTGGTGACAGAGTGTTCCACCACGTCGGGGCCAGTACTGAAAAGGCCCTGGCCCTAGTTGAGACCAATCTAACCACCTTGTGACCTGGGACTTACAAAATGTTGTCATTTGTGGACCTTAAGGTCCTCCGTGGGGCATACCAGGAGAGGTGGTCCCATAGGTACATGGGTACACTGTGAGCTATCTCTGCACCATTGCATCTAGGTAAAGAAAGGAAAGGTTGGGAAGACGAGGAAGGCTGGACTTAGGTTGTGGAGCTAATCCTGGACTTGGAGGTGTCTGGGTCCATTCTTAAATGCATCTGAAGGTAGCCCTATCAAATCTGATGTCCATGCCATTCCATTTTCTGGTATTCCCTTCCACTAGACAGATAACTAAATGCTTGCCACTTAGAAACCACAGCATAGCCACTTTTAGCTGTAAAAACATTGTGTCTAACCGGCTCCTTCTATTACCTGTGTATGCAAAAGGAGGAGGATGCAGTTGCTTAATAATAACAATTATTACAATTTTATCATCCATTTGCCCGGAGATGAGAGCAAAAGATTTTCATAAGACCTTTTGAAGTGCATTAATTGGAGTCACTTGCGCAGATTATGAAACCAGAAATTCTGAAGCCTTAGGGAATAGACTAAACCATAAAATAGTTGAGGGACACAGGCAATCTCTTGAAGGTTGTAAGAATTTTGTAGCTTTATCCTGCCTGGTATTCTAAGGAACACTGAATCTTTATTGACTTCCATGGTATCCCTGTTCAAACACCCAGGGATGGAATTTGGCCCTAAACCTGTTTACTGTCCAGACACAAAGAACTGCATGCAATCTAAGCTGATGTAGCCGACTGAAATCGGACCTGTATAGCGTAGTAAAGAAATTCATGATGAGGAGATTCACAAGAGAAATGCTGTTTATTGAAAAAGGTTAGGGCATGCATGTCTTCAGATAAATCATTTAAGTTGTGTAAACAGAACTATAGCCTTTACCATCTTAATAACACGGAGAGACTGAGTTCATGGGATCTGGGCAAATGAGGATGAGGGAGAAGCCTGCCAGTGTTAAAAGTATGTATCAAAGCAGGTCAGAAGATGTGCATTTTCATAAATACTTTGTTTCTTCTAACAACTACTGTAAATATAAACCTCAAAGGAAAAATTAATTAAATTCTGTTAGTTTACTGGTTCTTTGTTGTTGTTTTTCATTTATTTGCCGTTAATGCCAGTGGTAAAAATCTGCATAATGCCGACTTGCCTTCTGTTCCAGCCTCCCTAGCCACCATAATACTGAGATTCTCTTCCCCGATATTCCAAAAATCCAACTATGAAATACAATGTCTCACCTCAGCAAGCCCCGCCGAAAGATGCCAAATGAACCACTGTATGCCTTAATTCTAAAATTCACAATGATTTCCATATCACATTCTTTCCTACACTGCAGTTTCTTCTTTCTGGCTACATAAAAGGGGTCTGTCACAATGACATCCACACACTTTGATGATCTGATGATCCAGCGTGTAGCTTCATAGGGCTGCTGTATTTTGCATATGCTTTAGAATACTTAGTCGATGCCCTGTCCTTTTCCTGAAGTTCTTACAAACAGCAACCCCAGGAACAGTTCTGAAGAATACGTAGGGTTTCTACCAGGCTTGTAACGTGACCAAATATGTATGCAGGCAGTAGTTCACACAATCTGGTTTATAGATGATGGACTGGTGTATACATGGGTATCTATTTTCCCACTGTAGCGTCCATTTAGAAATTCTCACTGCCATCAGGGTGTCTTCATATGCATGACCTATCTCTAGCTGCCAGAGGCGAGCCTAGTGGCCACATATATAGTCATGAAGGGACCTGCTCCTAGGTTGCCTTCTATGGACTTACTAGTAGATAGCAGATAGTTTGTCTAGACACTGAATACAGCTGCTTTGACATGTAATAACCATAGGAACCATCTTGCAGCAGGAAAAGAACTCCAATGTTCAGAATAAGCCTCAGTTTAGTTGACTTGTGGCCCTGAGGTGACCACGTGGTGGCTATGGTAGTTTTCCATTTGTTGACATGGAATGCTGCTCGTTCCCCCACCCACCCCAAAGGAGTTCTTAGTCTTAGCGTGAAGCTTACACCAGCCAAATCAACAGTGCAGTACCTGAACAATTAGATGCCTACAGGTAGGCAAATTACCCCTGCCATCCCCATCACAACACAGGTTCTGACTCCCACTGAACTCATTTGTCACATCTGTAGCAAGTCGGTGAATGAATCAAATGCATCCAAATGTAACCATCAAAAAACAAAATGTTCTAACACTGCGAAGCCTTTATTGAATGACGACGAATTAAAGGCACGCACATTAACATGCTCTTCTACAGTGTGTAAAATTCATATTTGCTAAACAGTTCCACTATGGCAGAAGCACCAGACTAATTCTGCACTGATGCAGAATCAAACACAGTTTAATTAAAGACGCTTAAGTTTTAAAGAGTTTTTAAATGCTCTACGTTTTGGGAAAAAATATCAGAAAAATGTAGCCTGACTGACGTCAGTTCCCATCTCTGGGATAGAAGGCCATTTGGTATTCTGTTTAAGGCAGGCTGGATTGTCTTATTTTGCAGCCAGCTTGGTGGGGGGTTTTCTTTGCTGCTGCTTCAGAGCACAGAGCTTCAAAGGCTGAAATTAATGGTGAACAAAATTGTGCGGCTCTGACCATCCCATGCGGGGCAAACCCATTGAGGGTTATCATTAAGTAAAGAAATAAAGAAAAAAAAACCCTGCCAGTTCCTAAAAAAAAAAAAAAACCTCATCAGATAATGACCTCAATGATTGGGTTTTCATTACCAAACAGCATCCCGAGATTGTCTGCCCCACAAAAAAAAAGCAACTGTGTGTGTCTCCCCTCTCTTTCTCTTCCCCCCCTTTTGCACATCTTTTCTTTAAACCTGTCAGATCATTTCAGTATTTCAAATCCGAGGAAAACAGCCTGCCTGCTGCTGTATTTGAAGTTGTAATGGTGTCAAAAAGTCACGACTGACTGACAGCCGTCAGTCCCAGAGGAGCTCATTAAATCATAAAAACTTGACAAGGAAATAATTGAGCATCACTGGCAGCTTGGCGCCTGTTTAGACGTTTTTATTTTCTTTCATTATTAGTCCCCACCATTACGTTCATTAACAAATTGCATTAAACAAATGTTAAGGGCTAATGATTTGTTTATCGCGGTTTTTATTATTATTATTATTATTTAAACATTAGCTGCGTCATGTGGTACCTCAGCAGCTTCACGCTATCATCTGACTGAATATTTTTCCACTCAGAGCTCTGGGTACTGTTGGAATATGAAATAGATTATTCATTACCCTCCTCTTTGCCACTGATTTGGTTTCATGTAGCGTCTTCCACAGAGAAAGATGAAAACTTGTCAAAAATAGGTTATATCTTATTCTAAGGGCAACAATAGCAGCAGGTACAGGCACACTTTAATATTTAATTAAGGTTGATGTTAACCCCTTTAAATGACTTTAGCTGTGAGTTATATTCAAGTGCAGAAGAGAAAAATAATTGTACTTAATTTGCAACCTGTACAGTAGGCATTCATCCTAGACTTAAGCAAAAAAAAATTAAAGAATAATTTTTTTATAATAAAAAATTTGAAGTATAAATATTTATACCTTTTGTCCATACCCTTGAATTACCCACTTTGGACCACGTCCGAAATATAAACTACTTTCTCTCTCCCCCCCTTTTCTTTTAAACCCTCCCAGTAAAAATCTGGAGAGCACTCTGGTGATGGAAAGAGTTACATGTGAATCCCTGAGAACTTTGTGGCTGCGGTAATAAAATCCTGTTATTCACGACAGCCTGTTAACTGCTCGGCATGTGTTTTTGAACAAGGAGAGTTTTGTTTCAAGCAGCTGCAAATAAGTGCCTCTTTGGGGGGGGGGGGTTGCAGGGAAACATTTATTTTTAATTGTGTATCTTCTTGCATTGCCTGCTGATGGTAGAACTCTAATCCGATTTTGATACAACAATCTAAGCTGGATGACTTGACAGGTCTGGCTAAAATTCTGTTCACATTCTTTGAGAAGGAAGGACATTGTACAGATTGCTCTCCGTGGCCTAAGTCTCCCAAACTTCAGTAGAACGTGCCAGTGGTCCAATCCCAGTTCTTTCAGCAGATACACCAGTGAGTGACATGGGAATCACTCATAATTATCAGCCTTCATCCTTCTGGAATCAGCAAATATGTCATGTGTACCTCATGACCCTGTATGGAGACACGCTGCTGGTTTTTTTCCATGTACCCTCCAGCTGTTCAATCACACCAGTTCCACAGCTCTTCATGGGCGGCAGCTGAGATGCTCTAGAACTGTGAATATTGTCCCTGTTTGAGACAGCTTTTTCAAGGCTTTGGTAGAAAGCATTTGGGAAAAGAGGATGCTGTGGTGAAGGGAACGCAGTGATGAAGGGAGAGCAAGGGGCAAAAACCTGCCATCCCACTCAGCTGTTTAATGGTAAAAACAGTCTTTCCATGCATAATAATTTGGCTATTCTCTTTGGAAATGCATTTCAGTTCAAAGTATATTTGGAGTTAGGGGCCACAATCGAACAAGCGACTTGAGGCTTGCTTGCCCAGTGGAATTTTAAAAGTGTTTGTCCACGCAGCTTTGGAGGTTGTGCTTCCTGAAAGGCTAGTCCAAAACATCCTGGACACATACAGCCAATTGAATGGCTTTTTAGAGCTGGCTGGGAGATGCAATCCATGAGGCTATGCATCGTGCATACCCTTTTCTTTCTATGAAGGCTTCTCTTTCATCACTCCCCTTGCCCAGCCCTCAAATGGTGTTTAAATGCTTACAAGCTTTAACTGATTACATGCTTTCAGAGTAGTTTCTGTGTTTGCCAGGATTCTGCTAGCATAGGACAGTGGGGGCACGTGGTTCTTTTCCCTAAAGGTGCGTCTTACACCAGACCTCCCCCCTCCACCCATGGCTTTTTAAAAGTCATAGGAATTAAAAAAGGAAAGGTGCCCAATAGAGACAAGAGAACAAATTTGGTTGAATTTATTTGGTTAGCTATGTACTACTTTTCATCAGAAAAAAATTCAAAGCTGTTTACAGAATAAAACCAGTGGAGTTACATACGATATATAAAGCATTAAGAATTAAATAACATACATAAAAGAGATAAAGAAATCAAAATCCCTAAGAGTTCCACACACTCAATACCCACAAAAATGCCTACCCACCAACACACATGTCCCTCTATCAACCTACATCCACACACATTCCCCATCCCTTATACACATCCACACTCACAAGAATTACCAATCTCCAAAATTCTCTTGGTCCATATACTACAACACCGGCAATCTGAGGCTGAAACTAAATCTAATCTAGGCTCCATCAACCCCAATAAAAACCTCATCGATAGCCATCTATGGCCAAGGTATTAACCTCTCACCCTAGTCATCAGCCACCAAATCCTACGCTGTAGCAGAGAAGTGGTCAGCATTCCAATCCCAAACTATCCCACATCTCCCCCCACCTCCACCTGGGACAGCGGCACACAGCCATAAGGAGCATAAGGAGAGGGGGTTCACTCTGGTAGTGACCCAAAGTCATAGTGGCTTTTCACAGCTCTATGGGCCAAAATGTATACTTGCCACTTCGGGATTTATTTATTTTTTAAAACTCTGGGTGCCAGCCTTTAGTAAATCTGTTGTGGCAATTAAGTGATACAAAGCACTCAAGGCTGCATTATGCCTGAGTGAATTTCAAAAATGCCTTTGCCAAGCGCTGGGATGGCATCACAGTTAGCATTAGGGGAGCATGGGGTGCCGGAACAAAAAAGGGTCTTTCTCTGACCTCCTTGGGAGACCTAGATGAAGATCTCAAATAATGAATTCAACGTCCAAGCAGGCTCATGTGCCAAGCAGCTATCGTTTAGTAACTTAGGCCCCAAAGAAATTTATGGAACAGAGAACTGACAAGCTATGTTGTATAGGTTCGTTTCCAAGAAGTCTCCAGAGGCAATGGCACATGCAACACATTGCAGTAGTTTTACCTACAGTGTTAGTGGGGAACCTCAGGCCTGGGGCCCAAATGCTTCTGGTTTCTTGGTCTGGACATTGGTACTCTCCCCATACCTTACCAGCCTCACTCCACACCATCCTCAAGTGCTTTTGCCTTCCTGAAATGTATTCTTGAACCACAAAACTACCTCTCACTTGCCTGTAGGAAGGGGTGTGCATGCAGAACTACCTCTGACTTCTGCCGACTGTATAAAGGTGAAGAGTTGCAAATGTTGCTCCACCCACTTTCCCCTTGGTCCTGGCCATCACGCAGCCCCTAGAAAGTTATCGATGAGGCCATACCCCTGGCCTAGAGGGGTGCATTGATAACAGTGGCCAGGCCATATCTGTCCTCTACACTGGTGAACTTTCAGGCTGGAAACAGACTTTGCTGGAGATACATGGGTGTCATGGAAAATAACTTTTTTCTCCTCTTTCCTTAATAAAGGTAAAAAGGTAATGGTACCCCTGCCCGTACGGGCCAGTCTTGATAGTCTTGACAGTCTTGACAGACTCTAGGGTTGTGCGCTCATCTCACTCTATAGGCCAGGAGCCAGCGCTGTCCGCAGACACTTCCGGGTCACATGGCCAGGGTGACAAGCTGCATCTGGCGAGCCAGCGCAGCACACACGGAACGCCGTTTACCTTCCCGCTGGTAAGCGGTCCCTATTTATCTACTTGCACCCGGGGGTGCTTTCGAACTGCTAGTTTGGCAGGCGCTGGGACCGAACAACGGGAGTGCACCCCGCCACGGGGATTAGAACCGCTGACCATGCGATCGGCAAGTCCTAGGCGCTGAGGTTTTACCCACAGCGCCACCCGCGTCCCCTTTCCTTAATAACAAGTAATAAATAAATGACAGGGCATCCGTATGCTCAGCATGTCACATCCTTCCTTCATTTAATGGGATGCCTGCTATGTGGATTTGGGCAGGATACAAATATGTTGTATCACACATTTTGTTTCACTACACATTGAGGCAGGAGGAGAGGTGGGCCCCTGCAATAAATAAAATAGTCTAGGAGAAAGGGGGTTTCCAAATAAACATACCTGGCATTGGAAGACAGGACTACACTCTGGTTGATCTCATGACTGAATCGTAGCAGATCTAGGTGTTATGAACTGGCAGGACAATGGGGAAGAGGAAGAGGATCCCAGTGAGGGGTGTAGCCACAACTGGTACACACCAAGGGAAGCTGGTGATGGAGAAGGGGAGGTTGGGAACATAGAAAGTTCTCTTGGGGTGACAGAGGACAGTGAGAGGATGGGGTAAGTGCACAGGAGCAGAGAAACAGGACCCAGAGCCAGAGGGGCCTCCATTTACTTGAACAGGCTTCCTCAACCTTGGCCCTCTGGATGTTTTGAGACTACAGTTCCCATCATCCCTGTCCACTGGTCCTGCTAGCTAGGGATCATGGGAGTTGTAGGCCAAAAACATCTGGAGGGCCGAGGTTGAGGAAGCCTGTACTTGAACATGGCAGGCTGTGATGTGTGGAGAGCAGTGGGAGGAGTGCTTTAGGAGGCAGGCAAGGGCCCACAACCTAGATGGCCAGCTGTGCCTCATTAGCTCTGGGAAGAGGCTGTGTGATTCCTCAGCTGCAGTAGACTCACAGCTGGTGAGGGTTACTGCCTCGTCAAGCCCAGAAGCTGCAATCAACATGCAAGGCCTTAACTTGACTGCTCCAGGATCTCTATGGGACTGTTCCTTTTCGGGACCGTATGCACCAGTGGAGACTTGCTGCCAGGTATGCTGGGGGTTCAGAACACTTGGCATCTTCTGAGAAAGTTGTGTTCCAAGACTTATGCCTTCATAGTTTCTTTATGGCAAGGACTGCTGCCCACGTGCTGCCCATTGTCTGGTATCAAGACCATGTCTTTCCACTCACTAAAGCCCTAAACAGCCTTAGCCAGTATACCTGAAGGAGCATCTCCACCCCCATCATTCTGCCTGGACACTGAGGTCCAGCGCCAAGGGCCTTCTGGTGGTTCCCTCACTGCGAGAAGTGAGGTTACAGGGAACCAGGCAGAGGGCCTTCTCGGTAGTGGTGCCCACCCTGTGGAACGCCCTCTCACCAGATGTCAAGGAAATAAACAATTATCTGACTTTTAGAAGACGTCTGAAGGCAGCCCTGTTTAGGGAAGTTTTTAATGTTTGATATGTTTTTAATATTCTGTTGGGAGCCACCCAGTGTGCCTGGGGAAACCCAGCCAGATGGGCAGGGTATAAATAATAAATTAATTAATTTATTATTATTATTATTATTATTATTATTATTATTATTACTGCTGAAACCCTCAGTTCTGTCTGTGTCTCCCTTGACCCCCTGCAATCCTTAATTAATTGCACTGATAACTGCAAACAACTTCACAGTTCCCATATTGCAGTTTCCTAAAACACCCTCGCCAACAGGCCACTACACAAGATTACACTGGGCTCAAAAGTTGTCATGCACTACTTAACTGCATGTTTTGCCTCATATCTCGGGTTCTACAAATGCTAAAAATGGGCTTTCTGAAAATGAACACACTGGGAATCTGGGGGTCATCCCAGGGTGGCAACTGTCACCATTGGTCTTCCTGCAGACACACCCATGGAAGTTGGTAGCGGCCATGCCAAAAGGGTGAGCACCAGAATATGGAGAAAGACAGCGTTCCTCCGCACACCCCCAGCCAATTTCTCTCATGCACTCGTTTGTATTTCTTGCTAATGTGGATCATGACCTTGTCAGTTCTGCTCTCTTATGAATGGAAGGCTCACACAGCCAAGCAGGATGTGGTCACTGCGCAACTATTGTTCTTGATCAGCAGTGGGGATGTTTTGCACTGTGGGAGGGCCTTTTCGATGGTAGCCCCGAGCCTTTCAAACACCCCTCCAAGGTGCCTATTGTACTGACATTATACTGCTTTCGTCAGCCGGTCAAGATGCATCTATTCCTCCAGATTTTTGGAAGGGTCAGGTGAGATGATGACTTAGTTGTATCTGCTGCTTAGAAATCCCACTGTGCTTTTTGTTAACATTGTGGTTACAGAGTTATATATAATTTTTATTTAACCCACCCTGGGAATTTTGGATGAAGGGATTGTAATAACCCCTCTAAATAAATGAACAAATAAATATAACACTCATTAATATGTTAGCTGTCTCTTCTAAGCGATATCTGTATTCATGTGTTGCCAAGTTGAATTCACATACGCACTCTGTACATGCAAACATACACAAACTTTTCAGAGCTCTAGAAATAATAAAACTGTATTGTATGCCAACTGATTAAATTGACTGATGTTTTTGTTAAGTAATTTCTGTACACATGTATGACACATTAACTTACAGGTGCAAGCACATTAAATGTGTCCAGGCCCTACAGAGCTAAACAAAGTATATCTCTTCCTGTGAATGTTGAGAGAAAACCACTACAGCAGCTGAAGCTGTTGTATTTGTTGCATATAAATAATGAAGGCATCTAGAGGAGTTAAAAAACCTGTAGACTATGATACAGTGAACTTGTGCACTCAGTCATTCCCTTCATCCAAACAACTGCCTTTGGCGTGAATAACAGCTTGGCTGATATGAAGCACAGTATTGATCTGTTGCTCAAGAAAGTCCATTGATAGTTCTTTGGACTTTTCCTGAGGTATGGCTGTAACAGCTGAGCACGAGAGGGATCTGCTGCTTCTATCTCTAGCTCATCCCAAATGAATTTAATAGGAAGCCAATCCAGAGAGAGCAGTCTGCTCTCAATCTGTACTGTTCAGTCTCACTTACACACACACAAACAAACACAAACAAGCAAACTTTCTCCCTACGTTTCTCTCTTTCTATTACTAAAGGCCGATTCACACTTCAATTTTTAAACTTCAAATCCATAGAAGTATCGAGACGTAAATGGCAGCATAAGTGTGGGGCCATCAAATGGGAACAGAGCTGTTTAAAGTGGGCAATGGGGAAGTCTCCCCAATTGATTTTGCCACTTCGATTCAGGTAGTCCCTGTGCCCATTCAACTGTCAACTTTGAGTCCAACACTGAAGAGCAGCAGAATTGGGTTTTGTTCTTTTCAGATTGTGAGCCTGTGGGCAGGGACTTGCTTTTTATTTCTGGACAGCACCTAGTGCATATTAGGTGCTTGATAAATAATAAATTGTGTTGATCCTGTGTTATTTTTGTGCCCCATATCTATTCTTTAACAGGTAACCCAAGGTATATAGGCATATCCTCTAGATACCTTGTCTCAGCCATGTTCTGTGACCATCCATTTCCACATATTTTTAGTGCCAAGGGAGAAGAAGAGGAAGAAGCAAAAGAAAGAGAAGGAAGAGAAGGAAGAGCTGGTAAATGTGAGTATCTGTGCGTTTTGTGCCCACAGGGCAAACAGTAATTTAGCATTCCTAATCCAAAGGCCACACCATAGCTACTTTGAACTTTAAAAAACAAACCATGGGAGATTACAAATCTAAGAAGAGCTCTGCTGGATCTGACCACAGGCCTATCTAGTCTAGCAACCTGTCTCCTGCAGCGGCCAACCAGATACCTCTGGAAAAGCCCAGAAGCAGAACGTGAGGGTAATAATTCTTCTTCCTTGCTCCTCAGCAACTGGTATTCAGTGACATACAACCTTTGAACCTGGACGTTCCTTCTTCTTTCTTCTTGAATCTCCCATATCATGTCTATTTTGATTTGATATGTTTAATCAAGTGCATGCATGGAGAGAGAATACATGGAGTGGTTTATTTGGGTATTAATGTATGTGTAATATATGTAGACTGTCTAAATGGAGCATAGCGTGAAGCAAACCATTCCATTAGCACAACGATTTCTCCTTGCATGGTAGCATGCTATTTCTCTCTCCTTCCTGCATGCCCCCTAAATCTATTCTGGGATATATATTTTTCCCCTCCTTCATTTATTTATTTATTATTAATGTTGCAATACATATATGAAATCTTTACATAATGATACATATACATTATATTCGTAAATTCATATTTTCACATTTCATTATGTACCAACATTTATCCATTTCTTATTTCTTGCCCTGTGTCTTCCCTCCACCCCTGCGTGACTTCCTTATTATTATTTTGTAACTTTATTATTGAGATTGTAATTTTGTATCTTAATAATTAAACATTCAATCTTATATATCTGCTTAGCTTAACTTAGTGAAATCAGTCTATACATATCAATAAATTCTTGTTGGAGCATCTATTCTGGGATTTTCCCCAACCCTCTGGAGGAGACAGGAGGAGAGGAGGGAAGTCCCATTCTGCTAGCTCTAATTCTAGCTAGCGCGATTGTATAGCTGAATAAATTATGGGTGTGTTTGGTAAGGGGTGGAGGCAGTACCTTTCAGCGACTAGAGCTGTCACCAGCAGGCAATGATGCAAGAGAAACGACCATGGATGAAACAGCCCTTAACCCCACATGCTGAAAGATGACTGAGGTAGCAATGTGGTTTGGTAGCAAGGTAACACAGAATTAATAACCAGACACGAAGCATAGCATTGTCATATGAACAAGACCTTCTCACAATCCTATATATTTACAGAAAGGTCAACACGGGTGTTTTATTTTATTTTATTTTCGTTCTGGAAAACTTGTGAATAAACAGCATCCTATTTCTTGACCCCAAAATGTTGCGTTCAGGGTGTTCTTTTAGATACATGGTCCTAATGGGCGTCTGGCTTAACCCCATTGAACTGATAAGCAACATCAAAAAACTCTGTGGACTCTCACACTTTGGCTAGAATAAAATGTAACCTGCATCACTTTTAAATGCTTCAACATAGGGATTAAACAGTAAATAACCACTATTTGAAATAGGAAAATAATCACACTTATTCTGGGTTAATGACCTAGGTTAATCACAGTGTGATAGTAAGGAAACCAGCTTGGTGAACCACCTCTTGAGTATCTGGTTGTTCAGCCTACATAAATGTTAACATATGAGCTTCTGTGCCACTGTGATACTTGCTTTGGGAACCTCTAGGCTGGACTACCGTAATGCATTTATGTAAGGACTGCCTCTGAAGAGCATGCAGAAATTGCATTTTGTGCAGAATGTAGCAGCTAGGTTTGTTAACAGGCCTTGGCCTCAGGGATCATGCAACAGCAGCTGCCATCCAGTTGCATGGGTTATCTCTGGGCTCAAGGACTAAATTCTGTGGGTTTCAAATGTGAGTGAAACTACATCTTTTAGAAGACATCTGAAGGCAGCTCTGTTTAGGGAATGTTTAATAGACTATTTTATTTTAATATTCTGTTGGAAGCCGCCCAGAGCGGCTGGGGAAACCCAGCCAGATAGGCAGGGTATAAATATTATTATTATTATTATTATTATTATTATTATTATTATTATTATTATTATTATCTTATCAAATGTGCCTCCACACCATGAGATCGTCAGGAGTGGCCCTGCTACAAGTCCCCGGCATCTGAAATTTGGCAAGTGAGTATTTCAGAGCTCCTCTGAAGCTCTGATCCTAGGAACCTGCCTAGCTCCAAGGTTTTAGGAGGCGGCTTCAAAAACTCCTCTAAAAAGGCTTTTGGTGGTTAATTTGGCACTCCTGATGATGGCACCTATTGGAACTGGTTTCTGTTTCACTTGTTCAGTTGCTGCAGATAGTTTTTTTTTATTGACGTTTTAGTGTTCTGTTTAAATCTGTTTTCAAATCTTTCGAAGGTGCCTTGGGAGCCAATTTTGGTTGAAAAACAAGGTATAAATATAATAAATAAGACTCATTCTCACATTTAGATATGACATTAGAGCATTTTAATTGTCACAACACATTTTGCTCTCAAATAGGTTTTGTGAATTTCAAAAATCAGTTCCGATTAGCAAGTTGTGACATTCTGTTCTCAAACATGTCAGCATTGTGCCAGTCAAAATAGGTGCATCTGGCAGGTAAACCTACAATCTTAGGTACAAATTCAGTATATATCAGCAATTTGTAAACACCACTTAAAAATAGGTACCATGCCTACGAAATAGGTACACTGAGAGTATGTTGTTAAGGCTGCTTCTCTGCACATAGAATTAACTTTTCCTCTACATAAAAAGAGACTCCCGCTACAAAGAAAATGTCATTAGATGGCTCCCATTTTCACAAGCTCAAATCTAGGAGTCCTTTTTTAGTGTTATCTAAGCACAGTTCTCAATGAAATCAACAACCTTGGAAATTACCAAGGACACTCATAGGCGGCTCCTGTTTGACCAATGGTTTAAATTTCCCTTTATTCTGTTACTGCTGTAATTGGAAGCAAGCATCTTTGAAAGTTTCTTGAATCCTGGATTGTTGTCAACTTAATTGTGCTACATATGTAATATTGGGGTGCAGATTTTCTTCATGTTATTTCTTTTCTACACCTTCAGGGTTGGCTTGTCCTAAAACACCACCACCGTGCTGTTGAAAACTCAGACCTATGTTCATATCTCAACCTAAGTTTTGCAAGCAGAATCAATAGTTTAATGTGAGGAAGACACCCCCCCCCACACAAACATAATAAAGTTAGCTTTAATCCAGTACTAAATTATAACACTCTGCAACAAACAGTGAGCAACACCAATAGGAATTAAGTGCAAACAACCATGTTGATAGGCAAATCTACCCTGGCTCTTGGCTCTGACATACCTTTGATTCATGCCTGTCATCACCTGCATGAGGTAAAACATGCCAACATGCTCCAATCCCTCCAGCATTGGTCAGTACTCATGGGGGGGAGCTTATAGTCCCCCAAGAGCCATACCTCCCTGCCATCCCCTCGAGCCAGTTGGCAATGAAGGGAAGGCTGAAGACTGGTCCTTCACCATACAAGGTGCCTCAAGACGCTTGCCAGGGGCATGCATGAGTCATAGTTCGCGCCAGAACTTGCTGCCAAACAAAACAAGCCCAATTAGCCAAATAAACATAGCAACTCATAGCTAACCCTAAACTGTAAATGCAGGACAGGTCACCTGGCAGCTGTATGAAGCTCCACAGAGGCTGAGTAGGGCAGCCTTATATAGATGAGCACTGCCGCCAACCCAATTGGCCAATAGGCTCCACATGACAGGGGAATGCATCCCCATTCCAGCTTCAATGAAGATGAGGTGAATCTGAGGACATTTCAAGTGTGCCAGGACACTTTAAGAAAAGTGCATTAGTTGATTTCTGTTCATAGCCATACAATGTGTGAGCGCTGCTGGACTTAATGGGAAGGTCATGTTAAATGCCGCCGCCACCACCCCGCATATATGTGTTTCCTAAGACCAACCGGCACAACTGACTACTTGGTGTATTGATATTTGATATCCAAGCCACTATATAGATATGACACAAGGAGCGCTGGCCAAGGCCACTTGGCCACTTGGCCAGGGGACAAGTGCAGAGATTCCCCCACTGCTTTGGTTCAGTAGTGAGCCCTTTGGAAGTCCAACCTTATTGGGAGAAAAGAGAAGCTTCAAACTTTGAGCAAGTTAAGGAATGCCTGTGTTTAAGCTCTTAGTAGACCAATCTGCACCCAGTAAAAAATGGATTCACTGGAAGCAGAACAGGCAAAAGCAAGTACGCCTTGACATATAATAAGCGTATGGAATTCAAAGCCAAAAGATGTAGTTACAGACACCAGCTCAGATGGCTTTAAAAGGGGATAAGACAAATTCACAGGGAACGATTCATTCAGTGGATATTAGACATGCTAGCTACAGTGGATATAGTTACTGGACACCAGTTACTTGGGGAGCAAGGGAGGGGTGTAACAATATGGCAGGTTTGTCTGCTTCCTACCCTGCCTCTGAGCTCCCTCAGACTTGGTGGATTTTTGGACTGACCCAACATGGCTTTTATGATCCCAGGTAAATACACCCCTTTCTTCCTTGCTACGATTACAGGAACATCCCTGGAGATGTTTTGTGGCCATCCCTAAATACATTCTTTGGGAGCACGCCAGAGACAAGACAGCAAAAGCTCAAAAGAGGCAGTTGTACACTCCCCCAGATCCAATGGGATGCCTTGTGCCTGCTTCCCCGCTTTGCTTATCTGGTTATCTCTGGTTAAATGTTATATAAAGAGCCCTTTTCTTTGCTTCAAATGTTTGGATGAGAGTTTTGTGCATAAAAATAGTCTCCCCCCAAAAAGCAATTTTCTCTACTTCATCTTTCATAACATCCTGAAATGTCAGCTGAAATACAAGAATGAGATGCAGAACTCTAGAGCAAAGTCCACCTCTGGGCATTGTGACCGCAAGAGATGGACTTGCTATATTGCCAAGGGTTTTTTCTTAGAGTCTCTTCTTTATTTCACACAGCTTGTCTTTCCACCTTTTAAAACAAGACTTTGCATACTAAAGATTGTAGAGGCAGCCAGAAGAGAGCAGCATATACACAATACATCTCTAGAAAGGATTAAAAATCAATGAGTTGTTTTCAAATTAGAAAAGCAGGTAAGAAGCCTTTTTCTCGCTCTGTCTTTATTATTTAGTTTTAAGGTTCCCTAGTCTAGTGCAATAGCTACTTGGCCTAAACACACACAAACACACACATGCAACCTGCTCAGAGTAGCTTATGCCTCCTAAATAGTTGAGGTGGAATCTGTCTGAAGCATTTGCTAAACAGGGGCCCAAAGTCTGTGGATAAACATTCACCTTGCTTTTGCAACAACCCCCACCCCATCAAAAAAAAAAAAAAAAAAAAAAGCCCACCCCCCCTGCAAGGTTTTCTTGAAAGTTTGAGGTTCATTATAGAAAACATTAGTAACTTTTTGTGGGTTGCATCTGCAGTTTGTTGGTTTATGAAACAGGCAAAGTATGACTTTCGGCTGGCGGGGGGTAGTATGGGGGCTGGGCAAAGCAGTGTCAGGTCAACCCTGGTGGGCAGCAGGTAGCAGCTCATGCCTAGGGAGGCAACCGTTGACCACAGTGGATTGAAAATGGCAGCTAGATTGAGCGTCCCACTGTGACTGAGAGAACCCTTTTTTAAAGGGATACTAGTTACTAGTGTTGCAGTTCTGGCAGCTTCCCAAAGATACCAGACACTAGCACTGTGTCTGGTTTCTTTATTGTGAAATAAGCAACACCATTTCACAAGTGTGGTTTAAGCAGGTTCGTTGCCCAATTAAGTGGAATTAGCTGAGCCTTGTGGCTTCATGGAATAAATGAACCCATTCCCCAGCTGTTTCTCCCTTTGCCTTCCCACTTCCTTTCACCCAGTTTTCCTTCTGATTCTGTTCTAGTTCTATTTTCTTGCTAGCTCTTGCGTGTTCCTGCCTTCATTATCCTGTCTATCCCCCCACACACACACACTTCCTGCTTTTCAGCGCACTGCCTATGTTGCCCCACTTCTGTTCTCCATCCATCGAGCATTAAGCCTCTCCTTCCCTTTGTGCTGTGAAGCACTGCAAGTGCATCTGACATTCGGTGGAATTGCAGCACTAGTAGGTTGTTTCTCGATTTTAAATGGTCTTATGAATTTAACTGGGTTGCTGTTGTAACTTTAATTGTATGTTGCTGGTTTAGTTATTTATTTTATGTTGGTTATGTCGCACATCTCTTTGGGCACCTGCTTGGGTGGAACAGTCGTATAAAAAACAAAGAAAGATAAAAGGAAATACGGTACCTAAAAGGCATAAGCAAAATTTGGAGTATTATGCACATTAACTGGAGTCTGTCTAATTCACAAACTTAGACTTTATAGTGGGTGGCCAAAGATTCCCTGTTATTAAGTTTACATCCACACCATATATTTAAAGCACTCATTCATGCCCCCCCCCCCCCAAATTCTAGGAACTGTAGTTTATTCAGGATGCCAGGAGCCCTTTGAATGGTCTCCTAATAACATTCAGCAGCTTTAACATACTACAGTTTCCAGGTTCTTTTTGTAGGGGGGGGGTATGTGACTGTTAAAATAATATGAGTGCTTTAAATGTGTGGTGACCTATGTTTTTTTAATCTTTCCACATATCTTACGCTGGGCGAAGATTTCTTCAGCTGTAGTAAATTGATGCCACTGAATGGAATCAAAATAACCTGTTGAGATCAATTTGGTGAGCAATTTGGAGACAACCTATGCATGGAATTCCTGGCATTCCTCAGAATGAGAAGTTGCCTCTCTGTTTCTTTCCTCTCCAAGTGTATTGGGGTTGTACCTGTATGGCTCCCCCTCCCCACTTAATTTTTAAATTATCAGATTAATTATTTTTTCAATTGATGTCAGCTGCTTTGAGAGTCTCTTTTGAGACTGCAGTTGTGGGGTATACATAAAAGTCTGGAACTCTTTTTTCTGTGAGCTGTCGCTTTGGCTTCTCTGTTGTGGAGGATTCTGCTTCTGGGAATGAGTCCTGCTTATGTGACTTCCTGCTTTTGCGCTCCTCGGTTTGCATCGTTTGCTCTTCTTTTCCATTGTTTTAGTTTTTATATTAATTTTAGGCAGCAGCCTGAAGATGTTTTGTCGCTCTATTTTGTATAGCGCTGTAGAGTGGCTGCCTGAGATCTGTTCTGAAATCCCGTTAAATAAATATGTCCACTGCTGGATTAAAATATCTGCCATGATGGATGGGAAGCTCCCCAAAATTATATCTGCTTGATCAGTTAGCCAGCTGTTCTGACATTACCGGGTTTTGGCAGAACTTCACTTTTAATTCATTCTTATGTTTTCTTTCTGAGGGATTTGCGCAGGGAAGAAAATTGACCCCCTTGAAAGCAGAGATTACTGCAAGGGTCGGGGGTACTTTTTGGAGCTGGGCAAAGTCTCAAGTTGGATTCTTGGTATGATCAGCTGGAGAAAAATCTTGGTTTGGAAAACTATAAAGAAACTGTACTCCATTTTAAAATGCATTACTTTAAGGCTCCTGTCCTATAACCATTTACTTGGGCTTAAGCTGTACTAAGCACACCTTCTGTGTAGGCATGTGTAGGATGGTGCTGCAAGAATCTGACTGCTGCTTTCAGTGACCCTAAAGTACAGATCTGATCTTGTGGCCTACCAGCTGCTACTGGACCAGAACTCCCATTATCTCTGACTGTTGGCCATGCTGGCTGCAGCTGATGGGTATTGCAAGCCAGGAACATTTTGTATGGGTTGGGGAGGAGCATAGATTTCACACCTCTGTCCTAAACCGTCATTCCCCCCAAAATGCATTGCATCTGTAGAATCTAAATGGCGGAATAAACCCCACATTATTTGTTTGTTTGCAATATAGAGAGATTAGTTGGTCCAGTCTTTACAATGGATTCAACTTTGGCTAATCCAACATCAATTTGTAAATTTATTAGTTGGCTAAAGTAGCACTTCTCCAAATATTTGGTTAGGTATTATTACCGTTGCTGTTACTTTTATTACCCCATTTCTTACCCGGTTCCAAATGGATTAAAAACAAGAAAATACGCAGGGTCCTAAAATATGGTGTTGGGTGTCAAATGCCAGCATAAAGAGGCATTTTTTCAGCAATCAATGAAAGCAACGTAATGGAGTTACCATATGCACCTCTGTAGGGAGGGAATTACCGTATACAACTTACTTGAGAGTTAAAAGAGTTGATTGATTAAACGATAGCCCATTGTTCTGAATCTCTATTGCATTCCCATTGCTTTTCTTCATATACACATATTTAACTGCAACATTCATAGTATTTATTTGCTTGACAATTAGCTAAATCCAATCTAATATTCAACAAAGGTTTTATTAATAAGACACAGAGAGAGAGATGCTCCATGATCATAATCAAATCAAATTACTTTGTATCTTTTGTGGAAGCTGCAAGAATAATTAGGCAGATTATTTCTTTATTTTTTATTTAAATGTTTGCTTGAAGCATTAGACTCTGGATCAAGCCTAATGCAGAAGCAAGAGCTCTAATGTATACAAGGACACTTCTGCATAGCTCTGTGAATGCCGCCCTAATGCAGAAAAAGTGAACTCGCCTCGGATACAGCACTGAACAAGGAGCCCTGCACTTGCAGGTTCCTTTGCAAACCAAAGGAGCAAATTACATGATTTGTGGATTATTTAGTTATTGTGCATTTGTAATTCAAGAAATTGCAAAGGGGTTACATCTGAACAGAAATCAATATATATTATATAAAAAATACAAATTCTACATTCAGCACAATAATTATGGCTACTATTGCTGTTGTTATTATATATTTATTTATACCCCGCCTTTTTCCCCTGGTGGGGCCCTGGGCTCAAGTTTTGAATTAATCATATTGCAAACTATACATCTATGCATGCAAAGGCTGCTGGATTAACATTCCCAGTATAATTCCACACTTAGAGTTAGGAATTTGACCAGGAAGTGTGCAGGTGTTGTCATGAGTGTGTGTACAACAATCTTTGGGACACCCAGTTGCACCCCGAACCCTATTAAAATATCTTGCAGAAGATACTGATAATTGATGAAATCTTGCCTTCACTGGCCTCATAATCAACCACAATGTATTTGTTTGGAGTTTCTCCCAAAATTCCTTTTGCTCACAGTTCTCGTAAAGCTGTTATTCTAATAATTTGGGTGTTGGAAAATGGAAGGTTGGAGCAAACCTGTGTTCACAGCAAATAAAACAATCCACTTAGCAATAGATTTCCTTGGAGTTGCTTCTTTTGGCCCCAGTTACACTTTCTCTGGATTACTGGCTGATCTAAATCAGCTGTGCGGTGGTTAGATTTTAATCAGCTCTCGTACGCAGTAATTTTAACTGCTGAAAAAGCTACTAATTAATCACCTTTCTGTATGTAAGAGAGAGATAAATATCCATCCCAGAGGAATTATAATTTCATGGTTTCTAATGATGGGCAGATTACATTTATCTGGTTAAAAACAGGGACAGAAGGGGGAGGGTGTCGTAAGTAATAGTCAAAGGCATTTAGACACCATTTAAAATCTTCCCTGCCTTAATTCCATACGATGATAACACAATTTTCCCAGTTTGTGTGTGAAACAACCACATACATGCAAAGACAGACAAAAGGAAATAATAATAGAGAGACTGAATACCAGGAATGATAAGTAAAACAAATCACTTGAGACTGATTAAAGTTAAAACAGACTAGTCAAGATTCAGCACAGTACACACTGGATTTAATAAAAGGAGAGGTGGGTGTAAAAAATAACAGAAATGATGATAAATGAAAACTGCATTGTGTGCTTGCAATAATGAGCATTACTACTACACTATTGTCTAGTAACCGCGTGGGCAAAAACAGCCACGTTCACACAGACAAGGATAGCCATCACGGCGTCCTCCAAATGTTTTTGGACTTCAATTCATGGGAACATAGGAAGCTGCCTTGTACCAAGGCAGACCATCAGTTCATTTACTTCAGTTTGGTTTTCACACTGACTGGCAGTGGCCCTCCAGGGCTTCAGGCCGAGCTTCCTCCCAGCTCTACAAGGAAAGGCTGGGCATTGAACCTGCGACTCCCCTGCACGTTGAGACAGTACACTGAGCTGTGGCCCCCTAACCTAACATCATCCCTGACCATTGGCAATTTTGGCTGGGGCTTGATAGGAGCTGGAGTCCAGAAACCTCTGAAGGGTACCATGTTGGTTGTCTAAAACAATAAAAACTTACAGAGCAAACAGGAACAAGATTAAATCGAGATGGAATAAAAGAAAAAGAAGAAACTGAGACAGAACTTACCTAAGAGCGAGAAGTTGGGAGAACTGGGTGTCCACTGGTTACATAATTTATCCAGTTGCCCCCATGGGTTTCCTTGCTAGGCTTTGCTGCTTCGCTCAGGTAGAGGAATTTCTTTTCAAATGTCAGATTATATTGTACATCTGCTTGTTCATACCATGTCTACAGGTGATGAATTTTAGAAGTCTCTTTGAAATAAATGGGATTGATAGAGAGTCTGTGGGTTTTTTTTGTTTTAAGTGGATCAAATAAACTACTGCCTTTCATTTTTATTTATCTGTGTAAAATGTGTTTTATTGAAAACTGGGTAGTATATTATGCAAATGTCCCTGGGGCATTTTAAAAATGTTTTCATATGGCCAGTTGCTAGAGAAGTGCCCTGGTGTGTACAGAATGTGCACAGAGGCGTCTCCTGCCCCACCTCACAGCAGCTTCCAATGGAGGCATAGGCAATTCCCATCACCCTGACCACTGGTCCTGTTAGCTAGGGATCATGGGAGTTGTAGTCCCAAAACATCTGGAGGGCTGAGTTTGCTTATGCATGCCCTAATGCCTACACAGAATTTTTAGTGGAGTGGTGGACCTAAGAGCCAGGTTTTCCCCCATCTAGCAATGTTGGCAGCTATGTAAATGCTACAGTCAGTGCCTTCAGGCATTCCTATCTCCTGATCCATCATAGACTGCAGATGCGGACTACTCAATGAGCAGAGCTCTGCTTCTCCAGATGTGGTCCCGGCCCTTCTTTATGGGGCCATTGGAAGTGGCTTGCAAAACCTCAATGTTCATTGACCAACAAAAGTCCAAACTCTGCTTTAAAGGGGGGGGGGGGGCAGGATGAGAATGTGGGAACTGGCTCACAGAACTCAAGTCACATCAACCCCATACATTTAAATCCTTCTTAAAGTGGTGTAAGAGCATTTCCAATGTATGGTGTGGGTGTGACCCTAGATACCAAGGCATTTCATATAACCATATCCAGGGATCCAAACTATGGATTACCAAGACTTTGAGACAGTACAGGTTCCGGAAGAGTGGCTTGCAGTTACTAGTTCTTTTTACTTCCATACCACACTGAGCTAAGGCAAGGTCTGGTTTAGTGTGACTCATGATTAAGCTCCCCCTTTGGTAACCATCAAACCAGTACAGTTTGTACTGTAACCTAGTACAGACTGTGAGGAAAGGGATTAACATCAATCCCGTTCAAACAGCATGCTAAGCCAAACTTTGGTTTAGTTCAGAATGGCATGGCAGTAAAAAGGCAGGGGGAGGAGCAAAGGAGCTGTGATCTCTGCTCTGGAAACCTCCACAGTCGTGGTAAACCACAGTTGGATTTAGCACATCATGCAAACCAGGCCATTATATGCTGTTTTGCAATGCATAAAAATTGGTAATCTGTAAGCACTTCAAAAAAAATTCCTGTTCCCTTTATTTTTTTGTAAGTTATGAAAGCTAAAACTTGTAGAAGGTGCATTTACACTCATCTGCATTTTTTTTAAAAAAAGTTATTACTTTGTACATCTGTGTTGTTGTACTTGCTTTCCAAACCTCAGTTTTATCAGTGTGTTTCATTTCCTGTCTTTCTGTCTCATTGGTTCTCAGTAGGGGAAAATGTACAAATTTACTGTTTTCATATGGTGTACAGGACAGTTCCATATATATACGGAGATAGATAGATAGATAGATGATAGATAGATAGATGATAGATAGATAGATAGATAGATAGATAGATAGATAGATAGATAGATGATAGATAGATAGATCTTCAAGTGAGAAGATCCCTGAGGACAAGGATGATCTAAAGAAAATAATATTTTCAAGAGAAAAAATGTTATCTGTGAACTGAAATTGCTTCTGAAGCTTCACTAGAAACTATTTTACATATCTAATTTGGTGGCTAATATCCAGTGCCAAGAGGAAGGAACGTGGAAACTTCAGAAGGTTTGCTCCATCTTGTTTGAATGCAGAGCACAATGAATTTGTATCCGCTGAGCATTCAGCACTTACATTTCAAAACCTACAGCACACTAAACGTGAAACTTTTGTTCAAATTTCAAGGATTTTGATAGCCCAAGTGAATAGACACTGCCTATTGATTTTTCCCTTACAATGACTCTTGGATAACCTATTTTCTCATTTATTTTTAACGACAGCTCATGAGATTTTACAGCAATTCTGCCCAACCTCCTAATATCAAAATCCCTCCTTGACCCTGAAAATTGTAATTCTGCTATAGATCACAGCTGCTGAATATTACCTTTTACTAAGCTGGTTAAATAAAATATGTCCAAATCACTAGATCCCACAGGCCATGACTGAAATTCTAATTATACTGGGTCGGTATTTTTATGCTGCACTACACAGGAAAAAAGCACAGCACTTATTCAAAGTCCACACCAAAGTGGGAGAATCCAGAATGTGGGTTCTAGTTTTGAATTTTAAGGGGAAAAAATTGTTATGCAGCTCTTCGGTGATCCTCCTCTCAAACCTTTCCAAGAAACTGAAATCCTTTTGATGCATTTTATATAATAAAATGCTGAGCACAGTGACTGTATTCAGGGTGTGTGGTGGATGTGTGCTTGACACACACAGAGATTTGGGATGCTTACATTTGATATGTATCAGTTTTGAAATCAAAAAGAAGCTCATACATCCGTTGGTAAAATATGCACATAGAACACAATTGCATGGGAAAACCAAAGTGGCTTTGGATGTGTGTTTGGGGATAGGGAGGACAGGAAGTGCATGTGCGTGTGTTTTTTTGCCTTGTGCTTCTTTGTTTGGCACCCCCAAAAATGAGCTTTTGTGTCATTCTCTTCCTCCCTCACACTTGGATACAACATGTGTATAACCAAGAACTTGTCCATCTCACGATTTTTTTTTGCTGGAGAGGGGGTTGTAAAATGCCTTCAATTCCAAAGTCATAGAGAAGCATGAGGAAAGAATGGGTCACTTGTGCTTCCTGTTTTCCCTTATTCCCTTATTCTGTCATTCCCAATTTGACTAAGGTTTCTTCTTCTGGATCTAGTAAAACCATATTGTGGGATTCTAGGTCACTGCTGGACCCGCCTAGACTGAAATCCTGTCATACTTACCTGGGAGTAAGTCCCAATGAAGTCAATGGGGTTTACTTCTGATTGCACTGTTACCCTCCCATACCTGCCTCTTTTCAAATCAGAGGATCTTAAACCTCTGTGACTGTTAGGCTTCTGTTATTCTTTTACGCAGAGTTATTTTGCATTTTTTAAAAGTTCTATTGGTTTATGTGAACCATATTTTTATGAGCTTAGAAATCTGGTGTCTAAGAAGTAGGTAGTCAGGGAGAGGAAAGTGTGCTCTCCCCCACCCCGCATACAAGTACTTTCAGCTACCCTGAGACATCAGAGATGGGAAAGATCGAAAAGGTCTTTGCACTATAACACTGAATGTACTTGGGGAGCTCCATGGACTACAGGCGACTGAGACCGAGAAGCATGCAGTGGCTGGACTGGAGTAGCTTTCCCCAGCTGGGCACCTTTCAGAAATTGTTAGCCTCCATCTCCATCTGCCAAGTCAGTAGGACTAGTGGTCAAGGGTCATAGTCCAACAACATCTATAGGGTATCAGGTTGCAGAAGACTAGTCTAGAATCGGTTTCCCAAAGCATGGACTGCAACTCCCATCTTCCCTAGCTAGCAGGACCAGCGGTCAGGGATGATGGGAACTATAGTCCAAAAACAGATGGAGACCCAAGTTTGGGAAACCCTGTTCTAGAGTATTGAGTTTGGAGATGGGAAGCAAAAGTTCAAATCCCTGTTCAGCCATGAAACTTACTTGATGGCTTTGGATGAATCACTCTCTCGGCTGTATCCCCTGAAATACCCTGTAATATTCAGCTATTAAAACTGTCCTATTTTGTATCTATGGGACGTGGGTGGCGCTGTGGGTTAAACCACAGAGCCTAGGACTTGCCGATCAGAAGGTCGGCGGTTCGAATCCCCGCGACAGGGTGAGCTCCTGTTGCTCGGTCCCTGCTCCTGCCCACCTAGCAGTTCAAAAGCACGTCAAAGTGCAAGTAGATAAATAGGTACAGTGGTGCCTCGCAAGACGAAATTAATCCGTTCCGCGAGTCTCTTCGTCTTGCGGTTTTTTCGTCTTGCGAAGCACGGCTATTAGCGGCTTAGCGGCTTAGTGGCTATTAACGGCTTAGCGGCTTTAAGAAAAAGGAAACAAACTCGCAAGACGTTTCGTCTTGCAAAGCAAGCCCATAGGGAAATTCGTCTTGTGGAACGACTCAAAAAACAGAAAACCCTTTTGTCTAGCGAGTTTTTCGTCTTGCGAGGCATTCGTCTTGCGGGGCACCACTGTACCGCTCCAGCGGGAAGTTAAATGGCATTTCCATGCACTGCTCTGGTTCACCAGAAGCGGCTTATTCATGCTGGCCACATGACCCAGAAGCTGTACGCCGGCTCCCTCGGCCAATAAAGTGAGATGAGCGCCGCAACCCCAGAGTCGGCCACTACTGGACCTAATGGTCAGGGGTCCCTTTACCTTTATTTTGTATCTGGCCCTCCTACTGCTGAACCTGCTTCTTAGGATTGTTGCTAGGCTTCAGTACTGCAAGGTAAAAAGGTAAAGGACCCCTGGTCGGTTAAGTCCAGTCAAAGGCAATTATGGGGTGCGTGCTCATCTTGCTTCAGGCTGAGGGAGCCAACGTTTGTCCACAGACAGCTTCCAGGTAATGTGTCGTCATGATTAAACCGCTACTGGTGCAACAGGACACTGTGACAAGTGCCAGAGAGCACAGAAACGCTGCTTACCTTACAGCAGGGCATCAGGTGCCCTTTGCCTCGTTCAAGAGCTGCTGTCCTGCCGCTGGATCTACCCAGCCACAACTTCACTGCCACTTCACCTCTCTCAGTAAGCAGCAGGAATTCTCTGCCCAGCCTGGTTGCATTAGCACCGACTCCACCATTGTTTGTTATTGTGTAACAGGACTGGGGAGCCTGTGTCCCTCCAGATGTTGGACTATAACTTACATCATCCAGTCATGACCACTGGCCATGCTGGTGGGAGGTTGAGTCCCAGAGCATCAGGAGGGACACAGGTATCTCACCTCTATTGTGCACATCTGTTTGCTGACTTGCTACAGCATAAGACTCTTAATCTCCGGGTTGTGGGTTCGAGCCCCATATTAGGCAAAAGATTCCTTCCTTTGGTTCTGGGGGTCCCTTCCAGCAATACAGTGGTGCCCCGCAAGACGAACGCCTCGCAAGACGGAAAACCCGCTAGACGAAAGGATTTTCTGTTTTGGAGGTTCTTCGCAAAACGAATTTCCTATGGGCTTGCTTCGCAAGACGAAAATGTCTTGCAGGTTCCTGCAGGGTTTTTTTCCTTTCCCCACCCCTCCTTTTTCCTAAGCCGCTTAACAGCTGATCCGCTAAGCCGCTAAGCCGCTTAACAGCTGATCGCTAAGCCGCTTATCAGCTGATCCGCTAAGCCCGCTAAACCGCTAATAGCACTAAACCGCTAAGCCGCTAATGGGCTTGCTTCGCAAGACGAAAAAACCGCAAGACGAAGAGACTCGTGGAACGGATTCTTTTCGTCTTGCGAGGCACCACTGTACCATTCTATGATTCTAAATACAAAAACAAGAAAAGAAAAGGTGAGAATGAAAAGACTGATGAAGACAGAGAGAGGAGAGAAAGATTGGGGGCATATTGGGGAACAGTTAAGTGTATTCTGGGTTAGGAACATACGGAACTGACTCATACCAAGTCAAAACTTTGGTTCATGTAGCTCTGTATTGTCTACACTGGCTTGGAATGGCACTCCAGGATTTCAAACAGGTTCCTTCCAGTCCTGCCTGGAGCTGCAAGGGACTGAAGCTGGGACCTTCTGCATGCAAAGCAGGTGTTTTCCCACTGAGCAGCAGGTTGGTGTAGGGCCTACTTTATGACCTACTTTACAGAGGACAGTCCTCTAATTTAAGGGCTGTCTGGCCCAATTCCAATTTCAAAGATAAAGAAACCTTTGGGTGTGTGCATACTATACCTTTGAACTGCAATCGATGCGATCTTCTTTTTCTCAAATAATTCTTCGCACTGTAGTCTACACCTCACAGGGTTACAATATTCAGCAACCCTTTGCAAGTGACAGCGCCCAGAATTCTTTGAGGGGAAGAATGTGCTTCAGATATGGTTGAAAGTTATTGTGTGTACATAGCCTAAGAAGAGAGAACAAGAGCTTTGAAGTTACCCATCAAGAGTTAGGATTTGCAAAGCAGGTTGAACTGGTCACAGTCTTCCTCACTATGGTGAGAAATGTCGTATTTAAATTCATGGTGATTATTTCTAAATTTGCACCTACAGGTATAAGTTAGCATATGTGCAGATTTGAACAATATTTTGCCCTTCTCTTAGGGGCTGCAGTTCCTCTTTTTGTGATGGGTAAGTGACCACGCTAGGTTGTTGTTAAAAGCAGATCCTGGATTTGAAACAATTCAGGTCTATGGGTGGTAGTCAATGTTAGTTCTACTCAGAGTAGACCCATAGAAGTTAATTAACATGACTAACTTAGCACCATTCATTTTAATTGGTCTACTCTGAGTAGGACTTAGTTGACTACAATCCTCTTGTACTAGCTTAAAAAAAACAAAGAGTCCCCATTTGGACCAGAAAAAGGCCTTTCAAGACAACTTACAATTTGAAAACTTTGACTTAAAAACTCTAGAGTAACCTAATAACAGTTTAAGAGTACAGTGGTACCTCATGTTACATACACTTCAGGTTACATACGCTTCAGGTTACAGACTCCACTAATCCAGAAATAGTACCTCATATTAAGAACTTTGCTTCAGGATGAGAACAGAAATCGTGCTCCGGTGGCGCAGCAGCAGCGGGAGGCCCCATTAGCTAAAGTGGTGCTTCAGGTTAAGAACAGTTTCAGGTTAAGAACGGACCTCCGAAACAAATTAAGTACTTAACCTGAGGTACCACTGTAAATGGGACAATCCAACTCAGGGCTCACCCAGGCTTCCTTTTGCCCTGCATTTGTAGGTTGTTGTTTTTTTGTCCTGCCGCTTTCCCCAGGAAAACCGATGTTTTACTGCTGAATCTGAGCAAACAGCATTTGGACATGGAGCTTTAGGCCATGGCCTTGCCTTGTGCCCTGGAAAGCACTGGGCAAAAGGAAGTCTGGATGAGCCCAGAGTCATGCACACCCCACGCAGAGAAAGTTAGTTGCCAGCAACGATGCTTTCTTGTCTCATAAGAGCCTTGTGTACCTGCTTGATTCCTGATGGTGAGCCTGTTAAACTTGAGTTGATATAAGGCTCATGTGCCAGGAGAGTCAATCACACTATATCCTCTCTCGCCGCAGAATGTTGAATGACCTTTGGGTTTGATCCATTTCCTTTGCGGTGTGCCAATACCTTGCAATGATGATTCCACATAACTAAGATAGGAAGGAAGCAGGATTGGTCCGCTGATATCTTCCTTTCCTGGTTTAAGATAAAATAATAACGGATGGTGAGTGAAATAATGTTGTTACTTAATTGTGTGGTGGGGGAGTTTTCTGTGTGACACAAAGGAAATTATATGCACAATTACTGTTGTTAACAGAGCCTTGGCATGTAACTCCCAGCACCGCAGGCTGGGAAATCTTCTCCATGCATGTTTAATGGGGTTTGGGTTACTCTGGTCCTAGGGCTGTATCTCTTTTCTAATGTCTTGTGTCCTGGGTGAAACAAAGGAATAACTGAATGTGTGAGCGATTATATCTGTCGCCACACAATTTTTCTTGATCAGCATTAAAAAAATAATAATAATCCTCACAACATTGTGTCAAACAATTTCTGTCCATTGTCAGCATTGGACACAATCAGTGTATTATTTATTTTGTGTATAATTGCCTATCCAAGTACCACAATGATGGGTGCATTTAGATATGTGAATAACAATTAACATGTTTTTAAGCCTAAGTGATGCCTGTGTGGTATAGCCAAACAATCCAGAGGAAAATAAATAGTGCATAAATGTTTCAATAATCTTCTCCCTTCTCCAGGGGCCGCTAAGATGATTTTAAAGTCTAGTCCAATAGGTAGGTCGGTAAATCTGCAATTGTCTCCTCCTTTCATGCTACTTATTCATTGTATGTACAGTAATTGTTTTCCTTTTCCCTTGACTAAAGAGTGTTATCTCATGCAAAGAAGATCAATTCAAAATGGACTTTAATTATCTTCAATAAAAAATAAATTACTCATCTCAACTAATGGTTTGACAAATAAAAGGAGCTTAAATTTACAGCCGCACAGTGCTATTGATTAAAGTTTTCTCCTCCATTTCTCTTTCTTTTCTTTTCTTTCTTAAAAAAAGAATTCTGCCCAAGGTAATGTTTCAATCTTTCTCTTGCAGGAAGATCAGTATGAATAAAATAGGGGAGTGTAAACTGAAAGGAGAAACAGCAATGAAAAAGGGAAAAAAACCCTACAAAAACCACCACATCAAATGTTTAAAAGAGGGTGGAGGGAAGAGGAAAGGGAGAGCAGGAGCATGCATCAAATGCATATACAAGTTTCTAAAAGGTTTCAATCATTCTAAAATTGCACAAGATTGCATTCTGGCTCCCCCAAATGCTTTCATCTGTGCTGGGAAAAATATGTGGCTTCCTCAAATTTTAAAAGCCCTGTTTAGGGCATGGCTAATAGATTTTGTGCAACACTGTGGTTTGGTACATGTAGCATGGTTGCTTTATTATCTGTTGTAGAGATCTTGGAGTTGCAAATACTTTTTATTTTTGAAGTAAGCAGCCTATTTGATAAGTGCTTAATGAAGCATCATACCAGCAGTATTTAATGTGCAAATGTTCAAAGTACTTCTCAGGGTCTCCTTTTGCCAAAACAGGCTTTCATTTTCAAACCTGTTCTCTTTTAGAAAGAAGTAATCCCTGGGAAAATGGTACTGATGGTGAACATACTATCTTTCGTGTATTTTTTTTTTAATGTTTAACGCTCCTTTGTTATTATCTCAGTAGCAAGGCTCTCCATACTCTCTTAGACAGCAAATCAAAATATGCCTGAAAGCAATATTATTTTAATAAGTATCAAATGTCTTCAATGAGACAAACGTGTTCTATAGTCTTTTATATCTTTCAAGCTTTAGTTAAGATCTTTTTTTTTTGCTGTTGTTGTTCCTGTAATATTAATGGGGGGACATACATGCTTGTACTTTGAAATTGGTTAAAAGGTTTCAGCGAATAGCAATGCCCTGTGTGTCTAAACTTGCTTTTGAAAATTGGCTTTCACTTCACTTTTTTTCATCCAGATTAAAACCCTGTAGAGCACCACTTTGGATTCAGAGGCTGAGTTCAATAGCATGCCTTAAAAAATTAATATTGACCCTTCAGCAGGAAGGGTAAGAGAATATCAGTATTATAAAAATCTGGTATTAACATTGGGCGGGGAAAATTGACATCAGATTTTGCCAGGTCTCAAGTTGTATAAATTGTACTCTAGCATAGTGGCCATTTGACTTTACTGTTTCTTGCTTGTCATATTCAATAATGTGGATAAACATGGTTTGGAGCTTTGTAAGCATGCCTGAAATGAAAATTTGGCTCACATGCTCACTCTGCTGTCTCCCTCTTTGCCTCAAATGCTGCTATGATCACCATTCCTTTCTGGTTTTCAGCAAGCCGTAGTTTATCATTATATCCAGAGCGGCAAGCTGTGGTTTCTGCTTGCCAGTACTGTAAACAAACATTTGGTACAGGCTTGGAGGATAAGGGCAAGCCATAGTTGTTGGTTAAGAAGAGACTAAGAGCCCTGCTGGATCATCTAGTCTAGCATCCATTTTCACAGGGGCCAACCCAGCTGTCTACGGGAAGCCCACAAATATCAACAACAACAACAACAACAACAACAACAACAACAACAACACTATGGTGTGACCTCAGATATGGTCACACCATAGATTTATATAATGGCAACATGATATTGGCAGTTTTGTTTTCAATCCCTTTCCTAATGATCCCTAGCAGGGAATTTGCATTTTCACAGCTGCCACACACTGGGGCGACATCATCACAGAGCTACCCATTATTACTTCAGTGTAATGTTCCTGGTCAGTCTCTGACAGTTCAGGCCCCCAAAAGCGTATATGTGAAATTTGAATCCCTCTCCCCTTGTACATCACTTTACAATTGCTTACATTTGCCATTGGTGTGCCCATTTACCTAGTTTGGAGAGATCCTTTCGTAGCTCCTCACAATCCCTTTTTGGTTTTAACCATCCGAAACAATGTTGTATCCCCAGCAAACTTAACTACCTCCCTGCTCATCCCTAACTCTAAATCATTAGTGGACAAGTTAAAAATGACAGGTCCTAATGCTGATCTTTGGGGAGCTCTACCTTCTACATCCCTCCATTGAGTGAACTGCCCATATATTCCTACTGTTTGCTTCCAATTGCTGATCTATTAGAGAACATGCTCTTTTATCCCATGACTGCTAAAGCTTACTCAGGAGTATTTGGTGAAAGACCTTATCAAATACTTTTGAAATTCGAAGTACACACTGTCAAACTGGATCACTCTTATCAATAGGTTTGTTGACACTCTTAAGGAACTGTAAAAGATTGGTGAGATAGGATTTGCCATTGCAGAAAACATGCTTCAGCAAGGCTTGTTCTTCTGTGCTTGGTAATTCTAACCCTAACAATGTTTTTCATCAATTTTCACCCAGTCTCTGTGACTGTTTCATTGATTGTATTCTCTAGCTCAAGATCAGCCTGGGCATTTTGAATGGGGAGATGATAATATGTCCTAAGTACTAAATTACTTTTGGGGCCTAGTATTAATACTCACAGAAATCATGTGGACAAGTTAGCCCTTTTCGTGATTTCTAACTTACTGGACCTATATCTACCTCAATGTACATAATGACACCATGCCCAGTATAGACTTCCCTGACCTTGCTGGAGAATTTGTATGCAGCAATAACCACGTGCCCCTGGTTTTTCCCATACTACTGGGCTTCTCTTGTATCCACAAAATCTACACTATGCTTTAAGACTAATAGTACCAGTGGAATTGGGGGTTTCTTGATTGTGCAAATGCTCTTGGTTCAAATCAAAGTATTATTATTATTACTACTGCTACTACAACAACTACTACTGCTACTGCTACTAATATCTTTGGCAATGAGTGTGCCCTTCCACCCACCTTAAGAATAGTTGTTATGGCTAATGATAGTTGCACTGTAAAGCTGGTAGTATTCTAGTGGTGGCATGGATATTGTAGAAATGGCTGCTTATATGAAGCTTTGAGGTGTGTGCCTCCACATACATGATAGGACTAATTTGAGTTCTGAATAGATGTTGCTAAAAGATCTGCATGTTAGTGTTGCGATGAAAACACTTTGAAAGCCTTTTATGTCTCCATCTCCTGCTCATTAATTTACTTACTCCTCTGATCTTTTACTTCTTTAAAGTTGTTTTTAATAAACAAATACAAAGGTGAAATGAGAAGTTTTTATGTCATCATCTAAAAACCATTTAAAGTGGCATATGATAACAAATAATTAAGAGAATATAAGTATAACTTTAAATATTACAAATAAATGTTTTTGAAAACACATGTTCAAAATTAATCCTTCCTTATACACTACATGAATGAAACCCAGAAGCTAGAGCTGGAAGTCCCTGAATTATATTTGGAGCTCTGCCCCTTGGACATGGAATAATACAAAGCTTACCTTTTTAAAATAGATTGACCACTTTTTCCCCTAGCTCTTAACACCCCACCCCCAATTTTGGTTTTTTTACAGTTGATAATTTTGGTTTTAAATTTACAAAACAGGTTGTGGATTAAGCGTCACTTGATGGTTCCACAGGGACCATGATTAGTGTATTCCTCTGCCCCTTCAGAAATTCAAATTAACACACACTGGGAGGGGGATAATGATAAAAGATGACTACAATGTCAGAGTCTTGAATATATTTAAAAAGGATGAGTCTTACAGGATCTGCCGCAGTTCAAACCATGCTCAAGGAGGCTTGCAACATGGGGAAAAACAATACATAACTACAACATTAAAAAGTAGCCAAAAACAATGAATAAAACATAAAAAGTACGAAACCAAACTGAACAATTTCCACATAAATTGCAAAAAAATCTAAAAAGAAGGTAAAGGTACCCCTGCCCGTACGGGCCAGTCTTGCCAGACTCTAGGGTTGTGCGCTCATCTCACTCTATAGGCCGGGAGCCAGCGCTGTCCGCAGACACTTCCGGGTCACGTGGCCAGCGTGACAAGCTGCATCTGGCGAGCCAGCGCAGCACACGGAACGCCGTTTACCTTCCCGCCAGTAAGCGGTCCCTATTTATGTACTTGCACCCGAAGGTGCTTTCGAACTGCTAGGTTGGCAGGCGCTGGGACCGAACGACGGGAGCGCACCCCGCCGTGGGGATTCGAACCGCCAACCTTTCAATCGGCAAGTCCTAGGCGCTGAAGCTTTTACCCACAGCGCCACCCGCGTCCCCCACAAACTCCCAGGCCAGGTGGGAAAACGCCCACAAGGCAGGGAGCAGGTCTTCCAGGACCCACAGCCCAGATGTGGCCTAGTCAGAAACACCAGTGCACCAGCAGTGCAACGTCTCTGAACAAGCTACACTGTAAGATTTTTGGTTCAGCATTAAGTAACGTCGTAGAAATGCCCATATTAGATCCTGGAATGTATCATCTCTCTTTTGTCAGTCAGTCAGCCAGTCCTTGGACCTCTCAGAAGCCTCCTTCACCTATGACATTTTTGCAACTTTGTTGTTGGCTCTCAGAAATTACCTTTCATTCCACAACTTTTTCTGAAATAAGGTTACTAAGTTCCACTGGGCAGTTACAGTTTACTCATATACCACAACTTGTCTCCACAGATAGCACAAACCTTGCGTGTTCATATTCATCCTTCTTTCTGATAATTAATGTGACTCCTTCCTGCTCTACCCCTCTCCGCTGTAATGCAGCAGTAATTTCTTCAAGGGCTTTGTACTTCAGTTATATAAATATATGACATAATTATGAAAATAGGATTTCATTCTAATGCAGTATTTTAAATAACTCATTTTAGACTCAAGGCCAGTCTGCACATTATGCCTTTCCATGGGACATTACCTGAAACACTGTAAAGTAGCTTGCTATGATGAACTATCATGTGATGAGTCTTCAAGGCTCACGGGCAGGAAGGTCGAGAAGTGACATAAAGAATCTCTAAGTAGTTTGGGCAATCTGCATCCTGATACATGGGTGGTTTCTTTTTTTCTGCTGAAATGTTGCTACCATATGCACTGTTTCATAAAATTAATTAGTAACAGAATCAATGAATAAAATGCAAGTTGCATTGGGCAACCAGAATAGATACAACACAAGTCAAATCTAGAACCACAGTTTGGAATTACCTTTTTCATACCCTGCTAGTGTACCGCTCCGGTGGGAAGGTAAACGGCGTTTCCATGCGCTGCTCTGGTTCGCCAGAAGTGGCTTAGTCATGCTGGCCACATGACCCGGAAGCTGTCTGCGGACAAATGCCGGCTCCCTCGGCCTATAGAGCGAGATGAGCGGCGCAACCCCATAGTCAGTCACGACTGAACCTAATGGTCAGGGGTCTCTTTACCTTTTTAGTGTTTACTATGTTGTCCCTTCTTTTTGTGCCTATATGTGCCCCCCCCCCAAACACAATTACAGTGACAGCCTGCCAAGTGTGGACTGGCAAAGTACTGTTGAGGCTTTTCAAGGCTCCTGTGCCTTTAATTAGAAGTTTTCTCTATGTGGCTTATAGAAACATAGGGAGCTGCCTTATATGGAGGCAGACCCATTGGTCCATGTAGCTCAGTGTTGTCTACACTGACTGGCAGCGGCTCTCTAGGGTTTCAGGCAAGCACCTGGAGATGCTGGTGATTGAACCTAGGACTTCTGCAAGCAGATGGCCTTCCTCATGCCTCTCATCTTCCCATTTGACACAGCATTACAGAACATCTTTGATTAATCCTTACAGTGGTACCTCGGGTTGAGAACTTAATTCGTTCTGGAGGTCCGTTCTTAACCTGAAACTGTTCTTAACCTGAAGCACCACTTTAGCTAATGGGGTCTCCCACTGCTGCCGCGCCGCCAGAGCACAATTTCTGTTCTCATCCTGAAGCAAAGTTCTTAACCAGAGGTACTATTTCTAGGTTAGCGGAGTCTGTAACCTGAAGCGTCTGTAACCTGAGGTACCACTGTATTTAGTTCATGTCCCCCACAAGGAGAGGCTTTAATCATAGGCATAAACTTGGGAATGAGGGGCTCAGGCCCCACTCCAGCATCAGCCAGTACCAAGCATATTGACAGGCTTCTGTGATGGACTTGATTTACAACAGCAGCTGCAGTACAGGACTACTTGGTTCCCGTTTGCCAGTATTGTGTGTATGTTTGTCTTAAACCTGGCCTGGCCAAACTTGGCCCTTCAGCTGTTTGGGGACTACAGTTCCCATCACCCCTAGCTAACAGGACCGGTGGTCAGGGATGATGGGAATTGTAGTCCCAAAACAGCTGGAGGGCTAAGTTTGGCCGTGCCTGTGACTTAAACCTTCAGGTTTTGGGATCCAGGAATATACCAATGTCTGGAGTGGTTGCAACACTTCTGCAGAACCCCAGTATTCCCAGATAAAACTTGGGAGAATGAAGAGATCTTGTCCCCTTCCCCGTTTTTTCACTTTCCTCTCAGGGGATACTCCATAAAATATGTCACACATCAAGGGTATGGAGAATTGTTGTTTTACACAAAATTAGGACAAGGGGGGGGGTAAGTTTAAAAAAAATAGGGACAAGGAGAGGGTAGGGTAGGAAAGGCCTTTAAAAGTGCAGCATAATTTATGGACAGTACTGAAAGGTAACGAGAGCTGAAATTTTAGGAAAGCTTTAATGGTGGTTTAACAAGCTTGATCCTCAATCAGTAAAGGTTAGTAATATTTTTTAGGCTGCATTTTTATGCACGCTTAGTTGGAAGCTAGTCCCACTGAACAAGTGGACCAGAGGATGCATTGGATCAAGCTGCTAAATGGAAAAGGGAGAACTGGATTTTCTAAGTTAGATAGGCTTGATCATTATACACCTTTAGGCACCAGGTAAAGATGTTCCTCTTTAACAAGGCCTTTGGCTGATTGGTATCCGACGCTCTTTTAAATGTGTTGTGGGAGTGGGGGTTGTTGGTTTGTATTTGTTCTTATTTTTATTACTTATTTTGTATTTTTAATTGTAATCTTATGTTGTGAACCACTTGTGAGATCTAGGGGTATAGGGTGGCATACAAATGTAATAAATGATTATGATGATGGCAGTGGCAATGATGATAAAACAAATAATGATAATGATAATAAACAAGTTTTAAACCCCCACCCATGAAATATCAAAATATGTTATTTTAAGCTTGCCTCAGACCAAAGTTTCATGGCCATAGTCACTCTTTGAGACCACTTGTAGCAAGTAGTAGAAAGGAACTCTCTTGCTGACCAAGAAACATTCTTGGTCTCTGATGATGCTGAGTCCAGACCCGCCAAGTGTCCCTATTTTCCAGGGACGTCCCTGATTTAGAGAAGCCGTCCCCGTTTCTGATTTGAACCTGGAATGTCCCCTTTTTCCTTAGAATGCCCCTATTTTCACTGGAGAAATGTTGGCGGGTATGGAGTTATCCAACTTCCGAGCCATATGAAGGTAATTCTGTATAGCAGAGGTTTTCAACCTTTTTGAGTCCACGGCTCCTTGACCAACTACCGTGGTACCATGGGTTACAGACGCTTCAGGTTACAGATGCTTCAGGTTACAGACTCTGCTAACCCAGAAATAGTACCTGGGGTTAAGAACTTTGCTTCAGGATGAAAACAGAAATCGCACGGCGGCAGCGGGAGGCTCCATTAGCTAAAGTGGTACCTCAGGTTAAGAACGGACCTCCAGAACGAATTAAGTTCTTAACCCGAGGTACCACTGTACATTCTTTCTGTGGCACCCCTGTAGGGCTCAGGAGCCCCGTTCTGTCGCCCCTTGCCTGCTGAGCTGGCAGCCTCTCACCCTTTTTCAAACACCCTCCCTGGTGGAGTGTTCCCTCAGCCTCCTCTCCCCTCTCCTTGGGAGTCCTCCAGGAAGCTGCCACAGCGCCCCCCGGTCTCTGAGCCACCTCAGTTCCTGGAAACCAGCACCCCCTGGCCAACCCCAGAGGCACCATTTGCCTGGGTTGCTTGTAGGCAAGGCTGCTGTAACAAACAGCTGTGCAAGCCTTTGGGAAGCAGAGACTTGAGAGGGCATCAGAGGAGGGAGGGAAGGAAAGAGGGACAGAGGCCAGTGTTGTCTGCAGCACCCCTGACCATCATTCAAGGCATCCCAGGATGCCAAGGCATACTGGTTGAAAACCAGTGTATATAACAAAGGTTTTTTAAATTTTTTTTAAATATTTTATTATGTTTGTATATATGTTGGAAGCCGCCCAGAGTGCTGGGGCAACCCAATATGATGTGTGGGGTATAAATAGTAAAATTATCATTATGGAATGGGACATCCCTATTTTTATCACAGAAATGTTTTGTTTTGTTTTATGCTTTTATTAAATCCAACTCATTATACATTTTATCCATTTTACAACAAATCATATCCTTTTCAACTTCCTTCAACGTCGCTGACATTCTTTCATAATTATTCTTTTAATACACATTTCATTCTTCCCTATTGCCATTTACATCTCCTTTCCTCCTATATTTCTAGTAAACAATATTCATTAGTTCTTTACAAAGCCTCTTTAAACCCCACCAGCGTTGTATTTACACCATAGTTATTTTCCAGATAACATACAAATTTCTCCCAGTCCTTTATAAATTTTTGATCTTTTTTATATCTAATCTTCCCTGTTAATTTATCCAATTCTGCGTACTCTATTAATTTTGCTCTCCATTCTTCTACCTTTGGGATTTCCTCCTGTTTCCACCTCTGAGCCAATACCATTCTGGCAGCTGTTACAGCATACTGGAAGAGTTTATGATCTTTCCTTCTGATGTCCTTCCCTACAATACCTAATAAGAAGGCCTCTGGTCTCTTCACAAAGGTATACCTCAATATCTTTTTCATCTCGTTGTAAATCTCTTCCCAGAAGCTTTTAACTTTCTTACACTCCCACCACTGGTGGAAGAATGTGCCTTCTTTAAGTTTACATTTCCAGCATTTGTTATCTACTCTGTACATCTTTGCCAATCTTACAGGAGATAAATACCATCTGTAGAGCATTTTCATCATGTTTTCTTTCAATGTCATACAGGCAGTAAATTTTATATTCTCTTTCCACAACCTTTCCCAGTCCTCCAATTGAATATTGTATCCCAAATCTTTTGCCCATTGCACCATCACTGACTTCACCTCCTCATCCTTCGTATACCACTCTAATATTATTTTATACATTTTTGATAGATTTTTAAATTCACTATTTATTATCTCTTTTTGAAAGATTGATTCTTTTTCTGCATACCCCCTTTCCTTCAGCTCTTTTTTAAACATTTCATTAACTTGGAAGTAGTGTAGCCAGTCATATGTAAGTGTTTTAACTTGGTCATACGGTTTCATTTTCCACTTCCCTCCTTCATTGATGACCATTTCTCCATATGTTCCCCACTTTCCTCTCATGTTGATTTTCTTAACACACATTATTTCTAACGGGGATAGCCAATGTGGGACTTTTGGTTCTAATATGTTTTTATATCTGTCCCAAACTTCTATTAATGCTCCTCTAAAAATATGATCTCCAAATCCCTTATGTAGCCTCTTTTTATCACCCCATAAGTATGCGTGCCACCCGAACTTGTTATTAAACCCTTCCAAATCTAATAATTCTTTATCTTCCAGTTTTACCCAATCTTTCAGCCAGCATAGGCATGCTGCCTCGTAATACAATCTCATGTCTGGAAGACCGAAGCCTCCTCTCTCCTTTATGTCCGTCAATAACTTGAATTTAATTCTGGGCTTCTTTCCCTCCCAGACATATCTTGATATCACCTTTTGCCATTCCCCAAAAGCTTTTGTACCTTTTAGTATGGGTAAAGTTTGGAATAAAAATAACAACTTAGGTAGCACCATCATTTTTACCATTGATATTCTTCCCCATAGCGATAGTTTCAGTCTGTTCCAAACCTCCAAGTCCTTCTTTATTTCTTTCCACATGGGGATGTAATTATATTGGTATAAATCTATATTCTTATCTGAGAGCCAAATTCCCAAATACTTAATCTTTTTAACTACCTCAATTTCCGTTTGTTGTTTTAGTAATTCAATTTTATCTTGGTCCATATTTTTCACTATCATTTTAGTCTTTGTCTTATTCAATCTGAATCCTGATAGTTTCCCAAACTGTTCCATCTCTTCCAAAATTTCTTTTATACTTTCTGTCGGTTCTTCCAAAGTCACCACCACATCATCCGCGAAGGCCTTTACTTTGTATTCATTAATACCTAATTTCACCCCTTTAATTTGCTTATTTTGTCTTATGGCATTTAATAGAACTTCCAGGACCACTATAAACAGTAGTGGCGAAAGCGGACAGCCCTGTCTTGTTCCTTTAGATATTGTTATATCTTCCGTGATGATGTTATTTATGATCAACCTTGCCTTCTGTTCTGTGTATATTGCTTCAATACCATTAAAGAATTCTTGACCCACCTCCATAACCTCCAAGTTTCTCAACATAAATTCCCAGATCACATTATCGAAGGCTTTCTCCGCGTCTACGAATATTAAACTTGCTGGTTTGTCACACCTATCGGACAAGTATTCTATAACATTGACTATATTTCTTATATTATTTCTTAATTGCCTGCCCGGTAGGAAGCCTTCTTGGTCTTTATGTATAATTTTTACTAAAATCTTTTTTAATCTCTTTGCTAGAATTCCTGTAAAGATTTTATAATCTGTGTTTAAGAGCGATATGGGTCTGTAATTCTTAATTTGGGTCAAATCCGAATCCTGTTTTGGTATTATTGTGATAAATGCCTCTTTCCATGTTCCAGGGATATCCTTTTCTTTTAAGATATTGTTCATTACTTTAATTAACGGGACTGTCAACGTATCTTTCATTTCTTTGTAATAGCTTGAGGTGAACCCATCCGGGCCCGGTGCTTTCCCTCTTTTTAGTTCTTTTATGACTTCTTCTACTTCTTCTTTACCAATTGGTGCATTCAACTGTTCTTTTTGATCTGTTGGGATCTTCTTCACCATCTTCTCTTTCAAATATCTTTCTATTTTCTTCTTGTTGTTCCTTTCTTTATTCCTATATAATTGTTTATAAAAATCAACGAATCCTTTCCTAATTCCTTTCGGGTCTGTTATTTCTTCTCCATTTTATCACAGAAATGTTGGAGGGTATCTGTTCATATATTGTCCATGAATGCTGAGGATAGACAGTTTGTTATTTGAAGAGCAACTGTAATCAACAAATTACACTAGTAGAACTACAAGAAGTTTTGTAAGGAGAAATATATGAAACATTGCAAAGAAGAGAAAGAAAAGAGATATTAGTTATGAGATTTAAAAGTAATAGTGAAAATAAGAATTGTAAATTAAGTGAATAGATTGGAAAATTTTCAGATGTGATTGATGGAAGTCAAAAAAATTGAATAAGATGTAAAAGTACGTTTAATTATTGTTGAAAATGATATGTTGAAAAACTAATAAAAATTTATATATAAAAAGAGGATGGACAATTTGCAAATAGACACCCACACATGGGGATTTTGAAATCCCCTTTACAGAATCAGTGTGGGTGGCAATGCCAGCGATTATGCAGGTGGTAATTTCATCCCACTGGTTCCTCACCCAAGCACATACATCCAAATGGCTGAACATAGTGATTTCTCTCATCCTGACAAGGATTGTCACCGCAACTGTGGCAGGGTACATACTATGTTATGCTTCCAGCATTGCAGACAGTATGTTTCTGAATACCAGTAGTTGGGGAACGTGAGCTTCTCAGGGGCTTCCAGTGGGCCACAATGAGACCAAGATCCTGGACTAGATAGGCCTTTGGTCTGACCCAGCAGGCTTTTTTTATGATAATGATTGGTTTCAGGCTTTAAAAAGAACAACAGACCAAAGAAATACATGCAGTCCAATTACTCAGGCAGCCAACCAACACCAATCTAAACCTGGAAAGCAGGCTTTGCCTCCCTACAACTGGCCCTTAGCTTCTGTCATCAAATAATACATTCTGAAGTTGCCAAGGAACCTCAGGACACTCTAATGGTGCTATTTTTACTTTCATCCTAATGCTGACTATGCCTTTGAAAAGCCTCGCCTTTATATGTGTTTCTGTAAATAATCTGAAAAGTAAATTTGCACATTCTCATTTAGACTATACCTGATTTGATGATGATGTTGTTTTTAATCTGAGCTTTGAATGCTTTGAATTATTTGAATTTACAAGGAATTTAGCATGAAGGGGGTTGGGGATAAATTACTCTCAGAATAGTACTAGTCTGACCACTGTGTGAGCCTGAATAGGTATTGATTCTAAGTGAATATTCTAAAGTTTTGCGTTGCCCTTTGAAAAGTGCTAATGTAGTTCTTGTCACTTTAAATTAACTTTAGATAAGAGGGACTGACAGAAACATGAAGATGTGTGAACTATATTTGACTGATATTCTGTCAAATATTGCATGGGGTTATGATCCACAACTTTTCCCATCTGCTGCTCAAACCTGAATCCTTGAATGCACAATGGATTAATTACCATATTTTGTTCTGATTTCACTTAGTAATATAAAAGACTGTGAATGTTAAATGTACCCTCAGAAATGAAAGGCAGGTAAGAGTGACTTATGAGTGTGAATATGGATAACATCTTTTGCACTGGAGTATATATATTGTGTGTGTTTAATTATTGACTATATGCAGTCCAAGAAGAGTTTCCAGAAATCAATTTAAAAAACTTAAGAGCAACCAAGAAACTAGTATTTTTTTAACAGACTTGTAGAAAATGTAGAACAGGAAAGATTACTGAGATTTAAACGAGGTAATAACTCTGAAGGAAAACTGATTTTCAGCATACCAGCACCAATACATATTTTTCATGCTAGTCAACCATTTTACCAGAAATAATTGCGGGAATGCCAGGTTGTTGTTTTTTAAATTTCCAGTATTCAAACTTGTATAGCTGTAGTACCTATTGTTGCTACAGAATTCATCAATATCATCATATACTAATAGCAAACTCAATTCTCCAAGTGCCTGTCCTTATGTAGTCAATATGCACAAGAGGGAAATTTTGTGAGCCTTGAGGAAGCCCCAAGGTTTGCAGAAGAACAAACTTTAGAAAAATAAATATCACAATAAAGACTGGGCATGCTCAGAGCCACAAGTTGATGGTTGTGTGTGTGGAAAAATAGGGGAAGAGCATGGAATTGAATGTCCTAGAAGAGAGTATGGCTGGTTTGTGGATACCCTAAACACAAACACACCAGGTCCCACTGTTTACATTATCAGGAATGAAGGAAGTACTAAATCAGCAGGTGGAAGACTTGTGGTCCTCCATGTTGTTGGACTCCATGTTGCCTGACTGCTGGCCATGCTGGCAGGGTCTGCTGGGAATTGGAGTTCAGCAGCATCTCTAGTGGGCCACAGGTTCTCCACTCCTTTTCTAAACTGAACTGCTTACATTTATGTACACTGAAACATCTTTCCACAAGTGCCTATCACCCACATTGTCCCGTGTGTGAGTGTGTGGTGTGGTGTGTGTGTGTTTTACTGCTTGGCTTTCAAAATAGGCCACCACAGCCATATAACACGGCCAATCTTCCTGGGAGTGGATGATGTAAATCATGTCATATTCTGCTGGATTCTGTCCCAGCAGCACTTACATAAGATCTACGATGGGATTTCACAACACACTAATGAGCAGTGAGTGCCTCCATGCACATCTGTTAGGTGTTCTTATCCAGATTTAAGATCATCATTGCCAGCCTCCAAGTTGCAAGATACTTCTCTGTGTTCAATTAAACTTGGTCATCTATGCCTAGATCTCAATTTTCTCCCACTCATTCTTCATGTATTCTGTATTTTTATCTTGTTTTATCATCTTCTTCCACGTACTGAAATTCATGGTCCTTTCCCTGGTATTTTGTATCTTCAGAGAAGAGGGAAAATAGGAGACCTATAAATAGGATTGGTTAAATTGTTAAAACAAGCATCTCATGAGACTGGAGAGTTTGGAATAAGATTTGCTTGTATATATTTTTTCATATTGTGGAAAGTGGATAAATGCTTGTTTACATATATAAAAAATGGCTGAGTGCAGACAGATGTTGATTTAGGTTAGGGTTTCCTGGATTTGCAACACATCCGTAGAGTAATGTTTTTTATTATTGAATAGATATAGGTTAGGCCTAATATGGTGCATTCTACTATCAAGCAGCATATTGTAAGGGGCGTAGAATCTCAACCTTGCTGTAATGTGTTTCACCCAGAAGCAGCATCAAACCAGTTTAAATTTGGATAGAAAACCTCACAGGCAAAATCCTTATGAGCAGAATATGCCGAAATGGAGAATCTAATTAGTGGAAATGATTGTGTGGTGTTATCTTGTGACGGGTCATCCTATTTTCTAGGCAGCAAACTGAAGTGCATAGGGACAGGCTTTCTGGTTACTGCTTAATGTCATACTGCATGAAAATGCTTATTGTGTGGATCAGGATCCCATCGAGAGTCTTCACAAAGCCATCTGCAGCTACCTGGAATGTGAACTGAGAATCTGAACACTCGTAATATAGCGGCTGTTATACTTTCCAATGTTGTAAACAGGGAAGATTGTGTGGAATTTTTTTGATCCATTATTTGTCTGATCTACCACTGCTTGGTTCAGAAAGTGAGGAGATTCCAGGTTTGCATCTTCAAGCATGGCTGTAGGATCCCTGTTGGAGAGTGTTGAGGTCACATTATCAAATACCTCATTAAATAAAATTGGCATAGTTGTCCCTCAAAGAGAAGGCTTGTTTTCAGCAACAGACATAGCATCTGTTTTGGTCCTAACTCTGACATTAATGGATGATGTAAGTACTGTGGTCAGTTAAAGGTAAGCAGAAGCTAATGTCTGTGGAATGAGTTCTGTGCTAGCACAAGGCACAGTTATGAGGGACAGCAGTTGAAGGCTATAGAAGAGAATCTGGTAGGTAGAAAGAGGCAAGGGATTCTCATTTTGCTGTTGACTGCTTATGACTGGGGCTGTTTGAGGTTTTCATCTCCAGGTCTAAGGATTCCGGTGTTCATGCCCCATTTCAGATGGCAAAGTTCCACAGAGGCCTTTTCCACGTGACCCATTTTGGGGGGACACAACTTGATTTGTTTGCACAAATGTTTGTGGTGTGGTTATACAGTGTTTGCTGTTTATTTGACCCAATTTGTGTCAAGCAAGTGTTATCCCACAATTTCCACTGCCTTTCCCCATTACTTTACTAACTGCAAAAAGTCCTGTATGTTTGTTTGTTTGCTGGAAGTAGGTTTGTTGCGCAGGAGTACCAAACCCACTTGAATTGCACAGTCTTGATGGCATACCTCTGAGAACCGTTTGCTGGAGATTGTGAACCAGTGAGTGCTCTTGCCCTGGTTGTGGGCTTCCCACAAGTGTCTGGTGGGGCGTTGTGAGAAACAGAACTACATGAGCCCCTGGTATGATCCAGCAGGGCTCTTCTTCCCATCATCTAAATGTGGCTGCATAGCTGCCAAGGTCATATTTTGCTTCTGTTTGGTGTGGCAATTTCACCTAGTGGCAGTGGGTGGGTTTTGCATTAAAGAAAAGCAACAGCAGCAGCATTGAGAACAAAACCCTGGCTTCTTTCATGCAGAGCGGTCTGGCTTGCTTCTGTTGTGCTCAGGAGATTTTTAAAAAACCTTACAATTTTCCATGTTGTACCTCTTATTTTGATTGCTTCCACCAGCATGCCCTTTGGAAGGTACCCTTTTCACCCCACTGTATCTAACTAGCATCCCGAAGTGGTTTCAACAAAGGTGCTGCAAGGAGGTGGGGAATAGAATGATGAGGACCGACTTCTTTGTTCGCCTACAAATAATGCACTTGATGAAGGGATATTTTGCATGGTATATTATCTTTTAGCATCATCAGAGAGAAAAGCAAGAAATAAAGAAAAGGTGTTATTAAATGTGTGGGGTTAACATCATTATATCTAAAGATTTAAAAAACCCTGCCTGAAATCACCTTTGAGAGATACTGACTGAAAGCAGCTGCCAGTTCGGACGATGGTTTAGAGGGATATTCTATTGCTAAGCTACTAAATAAATCCCCTTTTGCCCTGCACTGCCTCCAGCAAGCCCTTAGCCTTTCCCACTCTTGCTTCCCCACACAGTTCCTCTATTTTCCCTCATAATCTCAGTCCTGATTCTCTTTTTCCCGTTCTTGTGAATGTTGGAGTCATGACCTTTGTGGTTTATAGGCCACCAGAGACTGAGCTAAATATGTTAGCACAGAGTCAAAACAAGTAATAGCTGGCCAATTAAATTAATAATCCATATTGTTACAATGTTTAACCACGGCTATTTCCTCAGTGGTCTGTTTAAATCACAGCCAAGTCCTGACCTATTAAAATGAATAACTGGAATTATGAGAAACCTCCATTTAATAAACACAGCAAGGAACGCAACACAATCAAGTATGAAATATTTATTGCAGCTTTTAACCAGCAGTTATCGGAGACTGGATTAATGAAGAAGGTTTAATTCCTGGTGAAGGCTTGGCAAAATGTTAAAACCCTCTATTTCCTTGCGAAACCAGTGTGGTGTAAAAAGAAGACAGGCAGAAACAGGAGGTTCACAATTTCTCTCACAATGCTCTCCAGAGGATCAAAGCAAGTGAAGCTCTGGGGAAATGAGGGCTACAGCCCTGGTTGTGATACAAACTGTCTCTCTTTTAACCATTACAATTTCTGCCAGTTGCCATTCTACAGAGAGCAACATTGGACAGCATATATCAAGGGTGAGATCGAGTTTGCGTGTCAACCTACTGCATTAAACCATAACCTGGAAAACCTTTGGGGAATAACGTTTTTTTAAGTGTCTTCTTGTTTTCTCTTCATGAAAAATAATCAGGATGTGTTTATTTCATTTACGCTTCAAATACAACATTTTAATCTGTTCTGGAGCAGTTTGGAATCGGCAATGCTTGCTTTTTCATTAAAGTGAGCATTAAGAGCCATCTAGGTTGTTCATAGGGACGCAGGTGGCGCTGTGGGTTAAAGCCTCAGCACCTAGGACTTGCCGATCGAAAGGTCGGCGTTTCGAATCCCTGCGGCGGGGTGCGCTCCTGTCGTTCGGTCCCAGCGCCTGCCAACCTAGCAGTTCGAAAGCACCTTCGGGTGCAAGTAGATAAATAGGGACCGCTTACTAGCGGGAAGGTAAACGGTGTTCCGTGTGCTGCGCTGGCTCGCCAGTGCTGCGATGTCACGCTGGCCACGTGACTCGGAAGTGTCTGCGGACAGCACTGGCTCCCGGCCTATAGAGTGAGATGAGCGCACAACCCTAGAGTCTGGCAAGACTGGCCCGTACGGGCAGGGGTACCTTTACCTTTACCTTAGGTTGTTCATATCTAGGTTCAAGTCCAGCAAGCTTTACTGGTATCTCTTAATCATCTCCAAGTTCCATACTTTCCTTTTCTGCTTAGGACTGACTGACAGCTAGACCCCACAGCTGGGTGGGGACCCTCTGCCTCTGGTAATCCCAGCTATCAAGAATCAAGCCTGCTCCTCATACTGGTTCAGTTAGTCCAGAATTTGCCAGTCTGGTGCCCTCCATATGCTTTGCACAGCAACTCTCATCAGCTCCAGGCAGTAGGACCAACGCTCTAGTAATTGTCCATAGAATCTGGATGGCATGAGGTTGGCAAAGGCTATGCCTGTCTATGCTGTTTTTAAATCCTGCATAGCAGTCTGGTGCCCATCAACAGCAGTGCCAGAGGTGTGCCAGGAATCAGGGATGTGAGGAGACATAGAGTCAGTGCCACAGACCAAGCTAGGAGTAAAGGCCCAGCCCAAACAGGAAACCAATCATAGCTGTTTTGATCTAGGAGGTCCCAATAGCTAGTCTGGATGGGCAGAACCTCTTCAGAGCCTGAGAATATACTGCCAGGAAGATGATCCAAGCCATAGTACTGATGGCTCTCAATGTGTGGCCTCTGTTTCCTAATCAATTAGTCTATCAGTATTGATTTTATTATCTGCATACCTGATTTTGTTTGCATATAGACTGCACAAACCTGAAATTAAAATCCCAAATTTTAAGTTCCCCTGAGTCTGTTAGAGTATGTTTTCCCCTTCGTAATGAAATTTTAGGAATAGCAACATGCACATGTTTTAATTTATATGCGAAACATTTCCAAGGGTTCTAGTTAGTGGCAAGATTTCTGTTTGAAGTTAATAAATTGATGTCTTTTGAAAATAGGAATGCCAGGTCATATTAACTACGGATTCCAGGCGACATGCAGAAAAGGCCAGGGAGTAAGAAAAAAAATCTTATTAAACGCTACCGAATATGCAGATACCATATATTAATATTTTTATTTCTTTCTGCTTTTTCATTTGCCATTCTCCTCCTCTGAGATGCAATAAAACAGATGTTGTCTTATTTTTAAAGTGTGGAAGATGATGTCCTATTTAATTTCCTCCCAAACAAGACAATATGGCTCTCCAAATACAGCTTGACAGAGAGAGCGGGGGAGGGGGGTTAGAAATTTGCAGATCAAAGATCAAAGTGTATAGTGCTCCACCTTAAATCCCTCCCACCCTATTAAGACCCCCCTTTAGATGAGGCTCAGAAACAAATTTCTCACACATCAATGATACCTCCGTAATCAATTTCAAATAGCCCTTTGCACAAGGATGCAAATCTTGGCTTTCTCTTAATAAAGCATTTTAGAAGATGGATGTACTGATCTGGTATTATTAAATGAAAAGTGGTCCCTTTTTAATCTAGAGATGCAGGGGCGTTAGTAACAGAGTGAATCAAAGGCCTGGTCTATTTCTCTTCCTAATTATCAATAGTGTTTTATAATCTTATTAATATTGATACACAGTATACTGAAGATCTGTTAACGTATAATGTATGTGGAGGATAATTAACGAGATCCGAGTCAGATCAATCGCCTATTTGACAGCAAACGGTGTGTGGCTTATAAATTATACATATCCTAGGTATGGCTAGAAATGTTTAAAGTTTCAGTCCAATCCTTCCACTTAGAGCACTAGGGGGAAAGTGATGAACTTAAAGGCGCAATCCCTTGCCTGCTAGGTTTATACTGTACACTCGGAGGAATAAGTCTTATTTAAAAATCAAAAGAGCTCCATTAACTGCCAAGATCTCAAAGCAGCCCGGAAAACACACCTTCTCCTTGTGAAGTGCAGCAAAACAAAAGGCAAAACCTTGTAAGAAAACGGCTGATTAATGAAATTGAGGGGATTTCTCTCCCTCTCCCTCTTTGATTTAAGAGAGGAGGCAGCAGGCGGGATGTTCCAAATGACAGATCTCATCCCATGTCTTTCCACTGGCCTTTAACGAGGTTAGACTTTGCCAGCGCAGTAAATACAATTAATAATCCCAATTAATATTGCATGCTTTGGTAAGTCTGAGAGCATGAAAGCTTTTTTGCAGATTACTGTACATTCCCCAAAGCGCACATGTGGAGTGATGAGAGGGGAAATGGGGAAATGCAACTTCCCTTTGTGTGAGTGTGTGTGGTGGTTGCTACTAAGGTAAATGGGCTGAGATGAAAGGAAATGTCAATTTTAACAAAAATAACATTATTACTATTAATAATTTACCTAAGGGATATGACCCAATGTGTTAATAACACTTCAAGGATGTGAAGTTTCACCAAAGAGTAAGAGATGCCTCAGATTTCCTTTGCTGTTGCACATCAGACCCAAGATATGGTCCATGTATCATATACCCCATAGAATCAGTTTTGTCCTTTATATAACAGCTTGATCAGACATTGCTGAAATGTAGGGCAAGGCAAACAGAATCCCATTCTATAGGTGGGAGGAGGCAGATGGTCTGTCCTGTGGCTACCAGAATTCATTGCAAGGTCTGTCCTGTGGCTACCAGAATTCATTGCAAAGGGTTGAAAGCGTATGAATGAACTGGGGCATTCAATGACAGCCAAGCAGAGTCAAGCATGGAATAGTGGGAATTAAAATCAAAATCTGCAAAGGACTGCTTTCAAACATCAAATCAAGACAATTTGCTAATGTTGGCAGGATTTATCTCCGTGACCACGTTCATGATCCTGAGCTTTAAAAATCTTTTTGTAAAATATATTAAAATATATATTAAACAACTCAATGTCATCAAGCTTAGACATGCTTATTTAATTTAAATCAATTTAGGTTAGCAATGAACATTGCACTGGGGAATATTTATTCTTCATTAGCCCTACCAGCTATTAAGAGCTGATAGCATGAAGTGAGTCTGCACATCTAGTTGTGAATCAACAAAACATGTGCAGCACCCGTTTAAATATGCAGTTCACAATTCAATTACCATTGCTAGATTAGGAGGGGAAATGTTATCATACGGCATATTGATTTAAGTAAAATAATACAGACCTAACTTGAGATATAATTTGGGTCTGTGAGGTTGTCCTCATTTTTATACTCCCCAGTATTTCACAACTCTGTTTTATTCACAAAGACTGTAGTCCAGTGATTGAAAAACTCTAATTGTATGCACCATCACCACTGGTATAGATTACATACCTTCTTTTTCAGGAGAATAGCAACCATCCAGGATAGGTTGTCAACCCAGCAACTTGACTCAAGAACCAGCAACCCACAAAGCCTCTATCTTTTCAGGATTCAACTTCAGTTTATCCAATTTAAAAAAGGTAAAGGTACCCCTGCCCGTACGGGCCAGTCTTGACAGACTCTAGGGTTGTGCGCCCATCTCACTCAAGAGGCCGGAGGCCAGCGCTGTCCAGAGACACTTCCGGGTCACGTGGCCAGCGTGACAAAGCTGCTCAGGTGAGCCAGAGCCACACACGGAACGCCGTTTACCTTCCCGCTAGTAAGCGGTCCCTATTTATCTACTTGCACCCGGGGGTGCTTTCGAACTGCTAGGTTGGCAGGCGCTGGGACCGAACAACAGGAGCGCACCCTGCTGCGGGGATTCGAACCGCCGACCTTTCGATCGGCAAGCCCTAGGCGCTGAGGCTTTTACCCACAGCACCACCCGCGTCCCTGCTTATCCAGTTTATTCAGCCAATAACAGTTACTGCGGTGGGCCTGACTTGCTGCACCATCCTCCCGACACCAGCTACCAGCCCAGCACCACTACTGGAAGACCACAGAATGCTGACCTTGCCACTGTCCTGGCCTAGCCCTGTCCAGGTAAGCTGTAGCACTGCCAGCACCAGCCTGTTACATGCATTGCTACTGCATCCAGCCTACGATTGCCTCCAGGCATTGGTCTAGCCCCTGCGTAGGTGATAAAGACATTAAAAGCAGGCATGGCTAGTTGCAACAGAGCACAAAGCTCTTATGAGAGCTTTGTGAGTCAAGTTAATGAAATGCCAATACCCAGACGGCGCTCTTCCTATTCAGTGAAGCTGTCAGCCTGTGCATGCGCAACGGCAGTCTCAAGTGTACATGCCTCAGTTTAACCATGGTTTACATTTGCAATCTGGATAGAAGCTGCTTTGAGCAGAAAAGCATCAAACAGCCATCTTTCTCAAGAAACTTCAAGATACCTATGGACTGTGGCAATTTTATGTACAGGCACCCCTCCCCCTTTGAGCAATCAACTCGCATGCAACCACGTGTACACGTGACACTAGGAAATAAATACCATACTTTTCCATGTATAAGACTATGTTTTTTTTACTGAAAAATTATGTTTAAAACAGGGGGTGGTCTTATACATGGGTAGTGCCTAAGGGGGACTTGGGATTGGTTGGTTTCGTGAGCTGGAGATGGTCTGCAGCGTGTTATTGGGGTCAGCAGCAAGGAGTGGTGTTGATAGGGTGTTGCTGCGTCAATTGGCTGCTTCTACCAGTGAGGGGACAGACGTTAGGAGGAGTGTTAGCCTTGGCCAGGCGGGTGAGTGATATTCAGCAATCCCCCCCCCAAAAAAAGCTCAACAACTCTGGGCCACCCTCCCCCCCCCCAAAGCTGAACAAATCTCTCCCCATTTTCTAAAATTTTAGTCCCCCAAACTAGGGGGCATCTTATACATGGGGGCGTGTTATATACGGAAAAGTATGGCAATTCAATTCAAACCCTGAAATGGTGGGAGAGAGCTGGAGAGTCCTTGTGGCTTGTGAGGAGGACACCCGCGCCCCCAGAGCCTGAGGACATCAGTGAGGGCCGAGGAAGCCTGGAAGAGACAGACGGTCCAATGGAGCTTTGTTTATGCTGCTCAGCCTCCCCACCTAGCAGCTGGTGTGCAGGGTAGCACAGCAGCAGCAGCTACTTTTCCGCACGTCCTCAAGCCTACCGCCAGCCCCTGAGCTTCAATTCTAGTTGTGGATATCTTTTGGATACAGTATTTTGAGTATGGATTGAAGACAAAGTGGCAGAGAGGGTGCTTCCCACATTTAGCAATTTCACTTATGTGCTCGGGGGCCCAGAAAGTAACCCCTGCGAAGGTGGGGGGACTCTTGTATTGCCTTAAAAAGCCAGCATTTTTATGTAACGCATCTAAATCAGGGTTGGGGAACCTGTGGCCATCCAGGTGTTGCTAGATTACAACTCCCCAAATCCCCAGCAATTGGCTATGCAACATCTGGAGTTCAATAGCACCTGTCAGGGACATGCCTAGCAGAGAGGAATCCGCAGAGGAAGAGAAATTGGCTGCACCTGAGTTGCCAAGAACTAGGAGGCGGAACAAGTGATCAGAGCAGAGGCGGGCCAGCAGGAGGCGGGGGAGGACGTGGTGCATATCTGGCCTTGGGAGGGGTCAGAAGCCAGTTGAGTCAACTGACTCTGATGGCAAAAGATGAGTTGTGGAAGCTTGGACTGCTGTAAGCCTGTTGTTGAGAAATAAGCCTCAGCTACTTCAACTGCCAGCATTCTGTGTCTTGTGTGGGAGAAGTGCTAAACCTGACATCATCTGGGCATGCGCAAGTTCCCCATCCCAGCTCTGAAGTAAGAGCTGGTTTTCTTAAAATGTATTATATTACAAAGACCTATAGACAACTGCTTTTCAAAATGTAAGTCTGTTTTTAAGCATAATCAACATGGGCTGTAATAGAAAGTATCAAATAAATATCACATATTCCATTGTGGATTTTAAAGTTTGATATATCCCATACTGATATATACTTTTAGATGAAGTCATAGCTTACACATACTTAAAATAAATAAATATTGTCTTCATATTAAATAATAGTACCATATTTCCACTCCACAGTAAACCAATGCAAATTAGTTTCTTTAAAAACCATTCATTTCCATCCTTTAACTGCCCCTATAATCATGTAGCTCCCAATTTTGAAACAGTTTATATAATTATATGAGTTTTACACCATGCCCTGAAGGTTACCACGTATGTACATTTATACATCCATATCCATACAAATTCGTGCTCTGGAACTAATCTACACATCATAATTAACACAGAAAATCCAGGCATTTTCTCTCTAATTCTTTAGGAAAGAATTAGGAGTCTATGTGCTGTCATAAGGTCACTAGCAGTAAAGACTTCATTACCCTGAAGAAATGCACTATGGAAAATGTGCTGGTCTGTTATGAATTCGAAACATAATTTTATTATAGATATTTGCCAGTCAAAATGGTGAACACAATAATTTGTGTTAAAAAACTCCCTTGGAAATGTATTTCTTGGCTACTGATGAATACCTACTAATAGTTGTGCTTGGTAGGCATAGTAAAATATTATAGTGATCCTATACCCATTTACCTCTTGGTAAACCTCATTGAACTCAATGGAACTTATTTCTGAGTGGGAATGGGATGTACTGTTATATATCACAACCATATACATTTCTATATCATATTATGGGGTGTATGAGGTGTTGGGGTGGAGTGGTACCTCTGATACATGCTGCTCCTTCTCAGGTTGTTTGTCCATCTTTAGTCCCTACCCTGCACTCGCCTCTCACTGGTGGTTCCTAGAACAGAGTGGTTCAACACATGGTCCGAGGGCCACATGTAGCCCTCAAGGCCTTTTTTTGTGTCCCCTGGCAACATTTAATGCCTCCCTCAGCATTTACACTGTCTTCCCAAAGCCTGGTAAGGGAGGCGTTTTACTTCCCAGAGTCCTCCTGCCTCCTTCCCAAAGCCTAGTTAACATTTTCCCAGCTTTGGGGAGGAGTTGGGTGGGCTCTAGGAACCTGCCAGAGGAAAGGGGAGGGGCAAACGGAAATATGGGTGAGCTCTGAGTATAGGTGCATTGAGTGCAGTTCTCTGTCATGGAGTTTGATGTTTATTGTTTTGATGTTTTCCATACTGCAGGTAATTTTTTGGTATTGTTTTGCATATTATTATTTTTTGCTTTCACTTTGTACAGTGATGCCTCGCAAGACGAAATTAATTCGTTCCGCGAGTTTTGTCGCCTTGCGATTTTTTTCGTCTTGTGAAGCACGGTGTCAGAAAAGTTTTGGAAAAGCTTCAAAAATCACCAAAGTCTTCAAAAACCTCAGAAAAGGCTACCACACCGCGTGTTATGAGTTGCTCCTCGAAGTCAAGTCGCAACTGTATTAAGAAAAAGGAAACAAACTTGCAAGACGTTTCCATCTTGCGAAGCAAGCCCATAGGGAAAATTGTCTTGCGAAGCAGCTCAAAAAACCCTTTCGTCTTGCGAGTTTTCCATCTTGCGAGGCATTCGTCTTGCGAAGTACCACTGTAAACCCCTTTGTGAGCTTTTGTGATGCAAAGTAGTATATTATTATTTGTATTAGTGACTTACTAAATCACTTTCTAATCCACTGTATCAAGGTGACACAGAAGATAATTAAAAACAGTTCAAAACACAAAAGCAACAAATGCACTTAAAACAAACTGAAACCTATATATATATATATATATATATATATATATATATATATATCCACATATTGCACAAAAGAATGTTATAGCTATACTAATACCACAGAACTAAATTGCTCATCACTGTGGTGCTCCACCTAGTCACGTGGCAAAAATATTAGTTGTTCCCACACTTGATAATGCATATCTTATCTGAATATGCACCTGATATCTGTAGCTGCAATTCTGAATCTACTCATTGTGTGATTCATTTTATTTCAGCAGGGATACTGTACTTGCGTGTAATAATTTCAGAACCGTGGTTGCTGGAGTCCAAGAGATGTTGTTGTTGAGGCATGATTGCTAAATTATAATTAGTAGTACAGTTTAGGAGGCACTGCAGTTCAGCATTTTATTTACCTTTGATTTATACATCAGCCAGTCCACTTATCTATCATCTTCTGAGTGCTTTTGAATAAGAAAAAAAACACATTTAATGGCATCAAAGACCCCCCCATTTCCTCAATAAAAGTTTCCTTCCATACTGTCTACTTGCTTGCTTAATGCAAACACTAAAGTATTCAGAAGTAATGTTAGTTAGATGAGGAACGGACTTCGACATCTGCAATTGGAAGCCTCGATCTCATCCACAGGAACCCTTCAATTTCAGTGGGGGAGAGTTAAGCACATCTTTAATTTTCCCACTGAAATATGTGAGATTTAGATTATCCTGAACGTCTGGATTGAGTCTGGATTTGTTCTTGAGATGACCCCCTCTGCATTGTGTAGGGCTACCCAAGCTAACTGAGCCAAAATGAAGCTACATCTAAAAGTCAGTCCTTTTAGGGATGGATCAAAGCTCAGTGGCAGAGCACATAAATGCTTGCAGAAGGTGCCAGTCCCACTCCATGGTATCTCCAGGTAAAATGGAACTGGTAGCAGATTGTGGGAAAGGCTCTGGAGACTACAAGGCTCTGAAGGAGCAGGGAAACACAAAGCAGACAATAGTGGATCAGATGGGGGAGAGGGGAGTCTGATCTGGTGTGAAGCGGCTTCTCCCTCTCCTGTCTCCAAACTAGTTTGAGGTTTGGGTGAAGAAGAGACATGATAGAACATTTCCCCTCATCTAAATTTATTTAAACCACTATGCACTCATCTGGGAGAAAAATGTTCCTGTCACAGGCAATCACATCTTCTAAATTATTGAGGTTAGTGTTGCGGCATCTTTAACTGGAACAACTTTCAGTGTGTAGCTTGGCTCCTTCGCAGAACTCATTCTCAGCTATTTGCTCTGCAAGAGCCTTCCTGCAACGCTTTCACTCTCTGCTTGGGCCACATTGCGGACTAGAAGGATTTTCTAGTCTATTCTTAAAACAGCAGGTTAGATTAGACAGCCTTTTGATTCTTTTCAGCTGGTTCCATGATGCACAGTTCCTTTTACTGAGATTCATAGTCCACCCTAGTCTAATAGCAAAGGGCAGTGACACCAACCGGACTTAAAGCAGATACTGAACTGATTTTTACTTTCTTCAAGAGTCTCTGTGGGTGGAGGATAATAAAAATGACTGTCCTTACAGCAGGGAGGGGGAATTTGCGGCCCTCCAGATGTTGTTAGACTACAGTTCCTATCATCCCTGACCATTGGCTGTGCTGCCTGGGGCTGATGGGAGGTGGAGTCCAACAATATCCAGAGGGTTAGAACATTCCCCATCCCTGCCTTGCAGGGTTTTTGGAAGGATTATAACTAGTTAATGCATGAGATGCCCTCAAAGCATTAGTTGAAGAGCAGTAATATCCCTTTGTTGGTAATGCTGGGGGGTTTTTTAGTCCTAACATTTGAGAAACGTTTTTTTTAGACACTAGCTTATTGGTGTTGACCCATTTATGATTTTACCATTTGTGGGGGGAAATGTCCATTTGGGTCTATACCACAACAGAAATACTATGTGGCATTGCATTCTCTATAGGCACAATCTTGCAAACTACCAATTACTGTGGACTCAGTTGAGCAAATTAGTTATCTCGGTAACTCCATTAGGGTGTTTGTGTTCTCTTACAGCTCTGCTGATTCAGCAAGAGTGCTCAGACTCAGCTGCTTCTAGGATTGAGGTTTATAATCCACCATCGAGGGAAGGGTGGGGGCGTGCACACACAACCTTGCAAGACAAGTACAGAATGTGCTTTAGAAAACAACCACATTCATGCACAGGTAACTTTTAAGAGTGCTAAATAAGCTGTACATCTTTTAAGACATATAATAAACAAAAAATAACCATTTAAGTGGGGAGGGAAGTTCTAGTAATGCATCAAACCATTTTTTCCTGTACAAATTGTTCTCTGTATTAATATCATATCTCTTATATTGTCTAGAGAAGTTCAGAAGAATCTCTGTTCCCACCCACTCCCAACTGTCTAGGTAAAAGTTCACACTGATATTGGTATTGGGAGAGTTCTGAAATGGCCTTGAAAGGAAGGTCATATTGTGTTTTAATAGCTGTCTGAAGATAAGTTCAGACAATAGGAGAAGCAAAGAGGCAGCTGTATTTGTGGTCCAGTCCCTGGGTTAACCTCAACAGGCTGCGCATTGGGGTTGAGGTAGGGAGTCTAGTCAGATCTGAATCCAGCAATTAACAAAAGCTAGAGTTCACCCCCCCACCCCCCACCCCCGCTTGCACTGCACTAATGGACAACTAGAGCAAGCCTCCTCAGGCTAGCATAGTTGCATTTATATTTGAATGGCAAAAGCCGTTTAGACCTCAGGCACAATCCTGCAGATCAGATCTGTACGCATAATTGGAACTTCCTTCTTGCTATTTAGAACCAGGAAAAAACTGAGTCCCAAGCGCTAGGAGAACTGTACCTAAAATATCCGGCTCACAGTGGGCTCTGATTTGTGGCCTCTGCCTACGCAAAATGCCTGTTTGAGGCATGCCTGATGGACAACCCACAAACACTTGTGTGCCCTGCAAACGTCTGGAAGACTCATTTGGTTTGGAGTTGCCTTGCTGTCAATTATGCTTGCCTGGAGCGGGACAAATTTCCTTGCTTTAGTTAACTCTGGTTTTAAAAGGTGTGTGTGCATAGATAAATCATAGGGACACAGGAAGCTGCTGTGAGTCAGACCAGCACAGTACTGCCCACACTGAATTGCAGTGTCTGTCCAAGATTTCAGTCTGGGGGTTTCTCCAAGACCTACATGGAGAAGCCGGTGATTGGACTGGGATCTTTTGTATGCATAGCAGCTAATCTGCCATGGAGCTCAGGTGCTGTCGCCTTGCTTTCCCTCAAAGTTTTGTCTGCTGCCACTTGCTCAAGAGGCGAGGTTTCATAGTGGTAGACTATAATTTATTCCCTGCTTCATCCCTGAAGTAGCCCACAATAATAACTGTTAACATTTTAAAATAATGAAAAGAGACAACCACATATGCCAGTTGCTGAGGCTCAAAGATGGGGACAGTGTGTTTGCACTCAGGTCCTGTTCACAGGATTCCCATAGGTTGACCACTGTAAGAATAAGTTGCTGGAGTAGTACAGGGGCGGCCTGTCCTGTTTTGCCGCCTGAGGTGAAACAGGATGGTGCTGCCGTGTACATGCGCCACCTGTTGCTCACCACCCAGGTTCCCTTGCCACCCCCGCTGAAGCCTGGCTTGCCAGGGTCACATGGCTGAGGTTTCGGGGTCCTGGCAAATCTCGTTGGGATCTTGCTGGAACCCGAAAGCTGCTGCAGCTGCTTCTCCACACTTTTCTGGCAGCAGCAGGAAGGTGCACCTGTGCCGCTGTACATTGAATTCCATCACCTGATGCAACTGCCTCAGTCTGCTTCCTGGATGGGACGGCCCTAAGCAGATGGCTTTTGTTCTAATCAGCAGAGCTCTTCTTGTGTTCTTAATTTCTATTTATGAAAGACAGACACCACCTTTCTGTAGCCCTCCATTTTTGGCTCATGGCCAAATCCCCATCCCCTCACCTTTACAATCACAGGGCAACTGATCAACTAGCACAGCCAAGTTCATTCTGGAAGCAAGGGGAGCAGGCTCCAGCGGCTGCTGTTCCTCTGCCTTATGACTGGGGCAAGCTAATCTTGCTGGGATTTTGAATTAGTTTCTCCACGGTGGGAAAATAATCCTCTTTTCAAAAGATACCTATAAACAATGGTGATCATGATGAAGGAATATTTACAATCCTATCGGTTGTGTTTCTTTACTCCCCTTTGATTTTGGCTGCAAAATCAGATAGCAGAAGGGTGTGGGTGCAGCAGGAACAGTAAACAAAGCCATGATAGTGCAGCAAGCTGCAATGAAGATGCATAACATGGAAACAAACAAACCACTGATTTGGATGCCTCTGAAGATACCATCACCCAGTTTGGTGTGCCATTGCCCAATTGGCTCAGTTTTTAAAGTGCACCAACATGGATGCCTCTGAAGATATCATTGCCCAATTTGACATGACCATTCCTGAGATTGAGAAGCAGGTTTTGCTTGGGAATGTTTGCGGGTGGCAACACAGTGTGGCCTGAACCACACTGAGCCAGGACACACTGGAGACAACTATGCGGGAGGCAGTGGCGTAGCGTGGGTTGTCAGCACCCGGGGCAAGGCAAGTAATTTGCGCCCCCTAACCCGTGGATTTGCGCCCCCTAACCTGTGGATTTGCCCTAATCCCAGATGTTGCGCCCGGTGCGGCCGGCCCCCCCTGCACCCCCCACGCTACGCCACTGGCGGGAGGCGGGCATGAACCGACATGATTGGTCAGTTCGTTAAGTATCTCTATCGTTTTACTTGATCAGGGTGGTGGTGTGCAGAATGAGAAGGCTAAGCTGGTCATGTACAGCATGTACAGGCATGTACAGCCAGGCATGTACAGCAGCACTGCAGTACCTCCTGCAAATTGGGCCAGAATCATATCAGGTTAGGAACCCTAGTGGGAGGGACTGTGCAGAGCCCTAAAGCCAACAAATTATGTTATCCATTCATACGTGTGTGTGTGTGTGTGTGTGTGTGTGTGTGTGAGAGAGAGAGAGAGAGAGAGAGAGAGAGAGAGAACAACACCACCACTTTATTATGGTTGTACACCAGCATAAGGAGAGAAAGGTACAATCACTTAAAATCTTTTAAAATCTAAAAAAACCCACTTTAAAAAAAACCTAAAACTAAATGGAGTTAAAACAGAATATATATATATATATATATATATATATATATATATATATATATCCAAAAAAAGTCTAAAAGAAGGGTTAGGAACATCAGACAAGAGTGAAAGAGCGCAAAAGGCTAGTATATATAAGACCACAGCGATCAGTCTACAGAGCACTCCAATACGAGTGTATTTTAACCAAATTTTACATGGTGGTTCCTGAGATCAAGGAGCAGGTTTTTCTCTATGTTTGAATACAGTTGGATGCCATTTTGAACCAATATGGTGGGCTGAATCTTTCAAAAGTGTACTGATTTCTAGGTTCCTTAGAATTCCCATTAGTTTATGCTTTGATTATACAGAGGGAAGAGAAATATTTAAATCTGCACAACAAAATACAGCAGTGCAAAACGTCCTATTAGTTTATGAGTGTTTATTCAAAATTCTAAGATCTCACTTAATAAAGGCACTATATAAGACAGTTAAGGAATAATTATTGGATTTGCTCCAGTCAAAATTGAGACATTTTAAGTCCAATTTACTTCAGTGGTTTCATTGCATATATACTTAACTTTCATCAATTTATTTTGTTGGAAAAAGAGTTCAGCTCATGATTAACCCTTCTATGAGTTTAACTCCCTTCTACTGGAATCAACGGGACTTAAAAGTGCCTGGACTGTGACTGGATCTAGTTCTAAGTATATTGTTGCTCCTGAAAATATCATGTGACTATATGAGAATTTGTATTCCACAAATTGTTCCCTCTTAATGGGCATTCTTCCTTTCTTGACTGCTTGTCTTTTGCTTGAATGGTCCTGATGAGACCATGTAGAAAGCACCTCTTGTTCTTTCGAGTGTACCAGGTACGGCCTGTCCAATTGCTTCAGTGGAATGTTAATAGATGCCAGCATCAGAGCAGGTGTAGTGAAACAGCAGCGAAAGAGTCTATTCAAAAGGGATTTTGGGTTTTTAAAGTTTCCTTTGTGCATGCTGCATCGTAGATGCAGTATAGTTTAGATAGGATGCTCACATAGGTTGTATGTGAAAGATCTACAAGATGGAGTGAGGTGCCTTTCAGATACCTCCAAACTCCAACCCTTACAGGCAGTCCAGTAGGAGGATATAGTCCATGGTATCAAAAACCACTGTGTTAGCAGCATCCAGGTATCAGAGCTGTTGGAATCTGTCTGTGATGAACCACTAAAAACATAAGAAGAGTCTGGTGGATCAGGCCAGTGACCCATCCTGTTGCCACAGTGGTCAACCAGTTGAAGGTGGAAAGGGTGTAAGCAGGAATTGAGTGCAACAGCAGTCTCCCCTCCTGTGGGTTTCAGCAACTGGTGTTCAGAATCATACTGCCCCCGACAGTGGCAGTAGAACATAGCCATCAGGGTTAGTAGAACAGGCGGTGGCTGTCCTCACTTGGAAGAGCCTTTTTTGTGAAGACCCTTCTGAACTGATTCCACACACCCAGGCTGAATCTTTCTAAGAAAGGAGGAGTATAAGGGGCTTCCTTTTTCTGAATGAGCTTTGTTTGAGCAACAAGGTCTTCTTTAGGTCTGGTGTGTTACTCTATCCTAGCATGTTCTTTATGCTATCTGGTTTGTTCTCCAGTCCTGATTTTTCATTTCATTCTAATTTGTTGCTTGTTCCTTAGTCCTACCTCTTGGTTTGTTCTTCCTATGTGGCAGGGGTGGTGAACCTGTGGCCTTCTAGATGTTATTGGACTCCAAGTACCATCAGACCCAACAACTATGTCCAATGGAAAGGGATGATTGGAGTTGTAGTCCAGTAGTATTTGGGGGTATTCCACCTATGTTGAATATTGGATGATAAGGCATGTGTGTGAGATTCTGTATTTGTTATTCATTCATTTATTACCCTTATATACCACTTTCCTCCAAGGAGCTCAAGGTGGTGGTTATGGTGGTTCTTCTCCCCGTTTTCTCCTCAGAACAACCCTGTGAGGTAGTTACAGATAGGTATCCTATATAGAAGGATCTGGCAACTTCTGTTTCAGTGTATCTGAAGAAGTGTGCATGCACACGAAAGCTCATACCAAGAACTAACTTAGTTGGTCTTTAAGGTGCTACTGGAAGGAATTTTCTTTGTTTTGCCTGTGAGGTAGGTTAGATTGAGAGACGGCAACTGGCCCAAGGTCACCCAGTGAGCTTGATGGCTCAGTGGGAATTTGAACCCTGGTCTCCCAGGTCCTAGTCCAATGCTCTAACCATTACACCACACCACCTCTGTTAGCTAATGTGCACATAGATCATCCTATATAAAAATATTTAAGCCATCATTAGAGGAAAATTTAATAAACATAAGGATCCATTCTTTTTGGAACATGTCATTGTTTACTAACTTTACAAATAAAATTTATACTTGGGTTTGATGGATACTGTACTTTCAGAAACCTAAGACTGAAGATTTAGAAATGAAATCACAGACCTTTTCTCCCTATTGAAGTTCTATTTCTTGTTCCTCAAATTGTACTTTTCTTAATGAGGTAAAGCAAGATTATGGAGATCATTTTTAATGAGAATTCAGGGACATTACAGCGTTAGCTGAGAAGTATGAAAATACTTAACCTCAGTTCCATGGGCTGCCCTTTATTAACATTTTCCTGCTACAGACATTCATATAATTGCAGTTTCCAGAAGTCCCATCTCAACTGTTTGGTCCATATATTTGGTGTTAGCCAAAAGATACAAAACAACCATGGAATACAAATCAATTTCAATCATCATTTCTTCTGACTACAAGATTCTGCAGAATGTGTCCTTGTCATTTCTGAGTAAAGGGCTTTGATGAGCTAAAATATCGAAACATTTATTGACATCGCTGTAAAGACCTTGGAGTTGGAGAAGAAAAAGTTAAGACAACAGCAGTAATTGGTGGCAGCAATTTGGAAGCAAAGTGAAACAAAATGATAGTTTGAGAGGGAGGATGGACCAAAATGTTGGACGCTGTGGCACAGTTGGTTGCAATTGGGCAATGGTGGGGAACTGCCCATTTGGCTGCTGCCCATTTGGATTGGTAAGCTGAAATGCACAGAGCCCAGCAGAAGGTAAAGGCATAGCCAATGACAGGCAGGGCCAACTAATTCTACTTTTGTCTCCATCTTCTTCCTTTATGAGTTCTATGAAGACAACATTGAGACTAAGGAAGAGTAACTTGACAGGCAGTGCTGTCCCTTGCCCCTGGACATTGTAAATAAGAAGGCAGACAGTTTGGGGCAGACTGAGGGCAGTGCCCAAGTGGTTGGGGAATCTGTGTCTCTCCAGATGTTGGATTCAAACCATTTGGTTCCATTTCATTTACTACATTGTCATAAAAATTCAAGGACAGGATGGAAATAATACTGATATTTCTTCCCCCTGGCTCCTGATCTCATTTTCCTTGTTCCCGCCATCCTTATCCACCAGGCAGTTTGTTAATCAAAGGAACTCAGCACAAAAATTGATTCTTCTGTATTCTCAGCTGTTCTTCACAAACTTCCTTATTCCCAGGGCAGGAAAAGACAACATGTCTTCTTTAGCCTTTTTTATGATCTGGCAGGTTTTCCACAGCTTTTAATAATCCCTTTCTCTAAACACTTTACAGCTGATTGCTACAGCTGTCGTCCTCAGACTTGTGGAGCCTGATGACCCCAGATGTGTAGCACCATTCCTGTTCCGTGCCACTTTCCCCTTCCTTCACAGTTTATGGCTAGTATTCAAAGTCCTATGCAGCAACCTTACTGGGCGGTGGAGCTTCTATTCCTTCTAATTGCCACCGCTACCCAACAACCTGTGTCCAAAATGATAAGGGAGGATATTCAGGAGTCAACTCTCTGATTCAGTGTTAGCAGCTGTGGTCAGAAAACTCATCCTCACAAGCCTTTGTTGTTAAATGTTTCTATCAAATACGGCCAAATCCACTTGATAAGACAGATTTCATAGATTAATATTCCTCAGCACAAGGAGCCATATATCAGTTATGAGCTGAGAGTTGTGAGACGTGAGAACTATTTATCAAAAGGTGTTAATGTTAGTGTAATTGTTTTATTACTGCTTCAAGCATTGGTAGATAACCTCATCAGCTTCAAGATATATTATGGTCCAGAATAAAATTCATCAGTTAGGTTGCTTCTGTACATTTTGATAGGAAAAGTGCAGAACAGCTCTAAATTCCCTTGTGATAACTTGATTACATTCTAGTCTATTAATAATTGTGCAAAGCTAGGCTCTTAAGTATCTATTTAAGCACTCAAATAAATGCTCCTTCTTCAATGCTGTTGTTGAGCTTCAGCTAGTTCTTAGTCACATTCTTTTACTCCTTTAAAGGAATTGGTCTGATAGCTGAAGATCGACATCTCTATTTATGCATCTAATTTTGAGGTCATATTCATTTAAAGGAATAACACTTTGCAAACTGTGCCAACAAAGAGATTTCAGAATGGTAATCTCCAACGATTGGCTCCTGTTTCCCAAAGAGCTGACAGTCTGGCTAGAGTGGAGAAATGAACAAATGCTGAGGAGGGGACATGAAAAATTATCTGAGGGAAAAAGCTTTACAAAACAAGTATTTTCTGTCAGAAGTACATCCATTGTGCTGGAGTTACATAGATTCAGTTCCTCTTCCTTTGTTCCAAAAATCAGCAAAATATATGAAATTAGGTTGCAGTGATTCTCTTGATCTGTTATTTTTTCCCCTTTGCCAAGAATAAAATACCGAACAAAAGAACTTGTAAACAGTATTCTACACTGATCACAGTGTACGAATTACCATCAATTAGCATATTCTTTGCTAATATTTTTTTCCTGCTATGCATATCATGCTACAGGAAAGAGCTTTGCTATCTGGGTATAAATCCTACACTTCATGTGAAAGATCTATGCATGGACTGATAATATAATTATGTGCTTCTTCTTTTCCATATAGACAGACTGAAAGCAGGTCTAAAAGTGGTTTCTTCTTCTTCTTCTTCTTCTTCTTCTTCTTCTTCTTCTTCTTCTTCTTCTTCTTCCAACTAAGAAAGATAGATAATTTTGAATTCACACATCAGAGCATAACTATGAAGACCAGGGGGCCCAGCCTTGCCATTCCACCAAGACATCTTTATCTAGGACTGGGATACAGCACAGGGATAACTGCTCTTTCTGAAAATATAAAATTTATCAGCAAAGGAATATACTCTATATACTTAAAGTTACATCAAGTTACACCATAGGATTAAAGGCCTATATAAGTTAATATAGAGAATTTTCCTTTTAAAGAAGGTGTGATAGCAACACTTGACACCTTAATATTTTCCTCCCTGCTTTCACTCAAGTTAGTGGCCTTCAAACTATATTCTGCGGAGTCCCGTGGCTACTGGAATTTATCAGTGGGGTGGTTAAATAAAGAAAGCAAGTGTGCCAATATTGCCACCAATCTTCCCTTACAGAGTGAAGTTTCAGGGAAGTGTTGAGTACATTTGAGGGTGCATTCTCAGATTACATAGAGCCACAATGAGTTTCAGAACACCTGAACTGTAAACGAAGTATGGATTCTACCAGTTGTTTCATAATTATATGTAATGTCCAGGGGATACATAGTAGATAGTTTGAGGTTCCTTTAAAACAAATTGACATCAAAAGCCTGGGTATCACTAGTCTAAGTACAAAACCTAGACTAGGGATTATGGAAGTTGTTACCCAAAACATCTTGAGGGTACCACATTAACAACCACTGCTGTAAACGATTGACTTGCCATATTAGCTGAAGCCATTGTTGAAAGTTATGCAAACATGAAAGCTTCCTAGTAGTTAATTCAACTCTTATTTATTTCTCTTTTAGCACACAGTTTAATGACCACTGTCAACCCTGCTACATCAATAAATGAAGGTAGGTTTTACAAATAAGCAAGAATAAAGAAGACCAAACTAGGAATTAAAGTATTATTGAGGAAAGGCACAAAAATCTAAGCCATCCTGCCTGCTGTTCACTTTGTGTTTCTGTTTATTTGTGCCTTATTGCTTTATTTGAAATTAATTAGACATTTTCCCTAAGTATCGCAGCAAAACCTGCTATCATGACCACATTATCTGGATGCTGAAAAGTAAAGAGAGTCATCATGCAAGCCCTTAACAAATGAATCCAAAACTGGATCTTTCACAAGTAGGTTTGCTACCAAGGCTCAGGCAGGGGGTGACTTAATATGCTCCCCAAAGTCCATGATGTTATCCTTGTCCAGGAAGATATTTGTGCCCAGACTTTCTTGAATCAAAGCAAAGCCTGCCATTCCTTGACTGCAAGCCTGCTGTTATAGCTTTTCTCCCCTCCCCTTCCCAGTTCCTGGCAAAGAGATATCTGGCTCAACTACATGCCAGATTGATGCTCTTTGCGACAGATCCCTTAATAATATTCAGGTCTCCTAGGCCCGGAACAGAAAAGCTCAGCAACAGCAGAGATTTCTATCTCCAGTATTTTGCTGATATATGAGAACACTGTTATTTCTCTCCCTCCCCCACTTTGAACGCACTCACAAAAAAACATTCACACACCCAAGCCCTCAGGCCCTACGATAAGATTATTTCTGCCTTTACACAGGACAAGCAACAAAGTGATTTATTTTTAGTTTTATCAAATTTACAGTCAGTGAGAGAAAGTTTACACTTGGGGCTAAATTACATCAGTGCAATATCTTTTAATACATGTATTCAGATGCTATACATGTCTATAGTGGGGCCTCCGTGACAACTGGAGCTACTTCTCCAGGTTCAGCATACGGTGGTACCTCGGGTTAAGAACTTAATTCATTCCGGAGGTCCGTTCTTAACCTGAAACTGTTCTTAACCTGAAGCACCACTTTAGCTAATGGGGCCTCCCGCTGCCGCTGCACAATTTCTGTTCTCATCCTGAAGCAAAGTTCTTAACCTGAGGTAATATTTCTGGGTTAGCGGAGTCTGTAACCTGAAGCGTATGTAACCTGAAGCGTATGTAACCCGAGGTACCACTGTATTGTGTAAAACCGGCTTTTGGTTTTGAATTTGGGTATCATGGGCACAATTCATAAAAGAAGTTCACAGGAATATGCTGCAAAGCCCATAAAATACTCCTTGCTAGCTAAAAGCCTAGAAGAAGAGAACAACATAGCACAACAATGGGAATGTTAATGGGACAAAGTTGACTAACCACTTCTCACTTCATATACAAACAATGTTTGCACAGGAAGGATTGCCTGTCCCATTGCCTAATGTTCCACTGTATGGGCCAAAAACACAGCAAGATTTTTTTACAAATTTTTTTGGGGGGTCTGTATTGCTATTGATTAGTACACTAAAAAGTATGAAGCAACAAACTGCAATCCTTCTCTTCTTCCCACTTATTTGCACAAGTTGCACCACAATTTAACTCTACCACACAGCACCCTGTATAAAAGTCAAATTCTGCCCACTATTTAGTCTTTATGGAATCTAGAATAATATCTGAGAACCTATGAAATCCAAACAAATTCTGTACCACAACAGCTTTTTTTATTTGTGATGTTCCATATTCTGAAGTTCCCCTTCTAGTGCAAACTGAAGTCCCCCTTCTGGTGCAAACATGTGCTTTGAGTGGAACTTCATGCAATTTAAAATACTCATTGTGAGTGTTTGCCACAAACATATAGAGAAGTGACATTGCATGATCATGAGTGCCTTGAGATCTCGCAAAAGCTCTGGCCGCAGCTTTTACTAGCATAAATATAGGCAAGAGAAGATTATGGCAACTTCAGACATATATGAATATATTTGTATCCCAAATTCAGAAAGTGTTTCAAGCAATCCTGAGAAGTATTAAATGAGAAATCTTTTGTATTTTTAAGTCTTGTAGTTCAACAGTTTTAGCATTCTGTAACTTAGCCTAAAGTACACTTACTTGGGAGTATGCCCTATTGAACTCAATTGGATTGACTTCTGAGTAGACGTGTCTTGCACTGTTAGTCTGCCATCGTCCTAATGGAATCATCACACCTATTAAAATACCATTTTAGTCATGCTTAGTTGCAAATGAGATCTTTGTATAAGTTTTAAGAGCCTCGCCTTTAATTTACTATGCACATTTAGTAATATGTCTAGACAAGACTCCCCCCCCCCACTTAAAGCATATTACTTAAAATATTCTAATTAACATATCCCAGGCCTTAAAATCAAATGTTTTCTAAAGCACAGTGTTTCTTTTCAACCTTCACTGCAGGGCAACAATGCAAAACCTGATTGTTTTATTTACATTTTTTTCCCTTATGTGGTGCACCTTTAACAGACTGAGCCAGCAAATAATTTCTGAGGGTGTCGGTGGTTTATGTGTTCTTACTTGGTCTGCAGTTCCACAAATCGCAGAAGAACAATGGGTTTTTGTACATCAGATTTTGTGCAATGTGTTATACAACACATTTCATATAAATACAGTCATGGACTGGAAAAGCTTACGTCTCATGGAGTCATTATACTTCATAATTTTCAAATTGCTATTGTCTGGTGAATGTCTCATCCTTGCTTTACTAGCCAAAAAACCCGCAGAGATTGTAGCCTAACAGTGCAGTCCTATGCAGATTTACCCAGAAGTTAGTCCCATAGTATCCAGTCAGACTTACCCCTTAGTAAGTGTGTTCAGGAGTGCAACCTAAAGAAAGACACTTCAACAGTATTGCCCTTAAAGAGTGGAAGTGTTATTAGTGGCTAATCAATCACTTTAGGCCTATTTAGGAGTTCACACACAGGCACAAACTGTGTTGGGGGGATATAGGGCTGGCAGAATGTGAATATTTTAAAATAAATGAAAGACACCCAACCATCTTCACTGCATATAGCAACAAAACCCCACATTCCCTGATTCTTCTTCTATGCACACATACTCACTTAGAAGTGCCCAAGACCAGGTACCAAGAGGGAACAGGTATCTGTTAATTTCCCCATGCCTCATGCCCCTTTTATTCTTATTAATTATTATACAGTGGAACATCAGTTGTCAAACGTAATCTGTTCTGGAAGACTGTTTGACTTCCAAAACTTTCGACAACCGAGGCACAATGGGCGGTTGGCAATTTCAATGGAGAAAATGGAGAAATGCGCCTTGGAAGCCGTTTGACTTCCGAGGCGCATTCGAAAACAGAAGCATTCACTTTCAGGTTTTTGGCGTTTGGGTTCCGAATAGTTCAGCTTCCAAGACGCTCAAAAACCAAGGTTCCACTGTATAATAATACTACTACTACTAATAATAATATGCCATCCATTTGACTGAGCTGCCCCAGCCACTCTGAGCGGCTCCCGACAAAATATTAGACACAATAAAACTTCAAATATTAAAATTACAACAGTGTTTACAGATTGGTGCTCTGGGATCATCATTTTCTTCGATTCAAGCTGGATGGACAGCAGCCCAATCCTAGCCATGACTGCTTAGAAGTAAATCCTATTGAATTCAATGGACCTTATTCACAGGTAAGTGGGTTTAGAATTGCAGCCTAAATTTATATAGTTTGCAGCTTTTCTGACACAAGGACTTTGTTTCCTTTATGATAGGGTCTATATAGCCTAGCGAATGACAACCAGAGCACTGCTTCTGATTCAGGCTTCTGTATTCTCCCAAGATAGATAAATATAAAATAATAGAAATTCTCAAAGGTACTCTTGATATTGATCTCTCTGGGAATACTCTAGATGTTGTTACTGTACATATTACTTGGATAGCAGATTGACACTTAACTGTACTACAGGAAGGCCTGTCCATTCCATCTCCTCTGCTTACTTATGCCCTTAGGCTACACACATACTGAATGTGCCTGAGACAACAGCCGAAACCAGAAACGTCTCCCTTGCCACTTCTTTTTTGTATGCAGGAGCTTCATTTCTCAGCTGCAAAGAGAATCATGTATCTGAGCATACTAGTGACAGTCTGCTTTAAAAAAGCAAGAAGCTGCTCATTTGACTTGTGTTCGTGGGTCCACTAAATAGCAGATAATGCACACACACACACACACACACACACACACACATTATATTATATTTTTATATTATTTTATTTTTAAGCAGTATAGGGGGGAAGGGCAGGTAGCTTAGGGCATTAATCACTTTCATGATAATGGATCTGGTCAGACATTAAACATTTAGGGAGAGAGATTCAGTTGTGCAAAAGGATCTTTGCTAGTACAGTGGGACATCCGGTGGTTCCCAAACTCTCTAGAGAAGATTTTTGCAGGGAATGTGGTGAAGTGGGGAAGAGGAGGATAGACAAGCCCTGTGGCACTAGTGAACATCTGCTGTGACTGCACTGTATCTCATCATCATGCCTTTATCCAAGTATAGTAAGTTGCGAATGAGTCCCACTGAAAACAACGGGTGGAGTTCAACTTTATATTCTTCCCATCAGTCCATTTGTTGCAAGCATTTCAGCTTGTCAGATGGAATCCTCCCCCCCTCACTTCCTGCTGCATGCTGTTCTGGGGTTTCTCCTGGCTCTAAGGGGCCAATTTCAGTGGGCGCACAGGAGGAGAAGGAGAGTAGGAAAGGGCTGTTCCACAAGTGGAAATCCTTGTGCAGGGCTGCCGCTGACAGGGTGCTATAGGTGAATCCAACACAATGAATGGGACTTAACTATAGTAATGGCTCACTTGTTTCATTCATTTCAATGTGCTGCACCCCTACTAGACATACCTCCCTTTATTACATTGCATTTTTATTATTTTAGGTGTAGTCAGTGCTTTTTTCTGGGGGGACCTTGGGGTACACATACGCCTAAACATTTTGTGAATTAAGTTTGGACTCATTGAGGGGCAGTACAGTGGTACCTCGGGTTACAGACGCTTCAGGTTACAGACACTTCAGGTTACAGACTCCGCTAACCCAGAAATAATACCTCGGGTTAAGAACTTTGCTTCAGGATGAGAACAGAAATCGTGCAGCGGCAGCGGGAGGCCCCATTAGCTTAAAGTGGTACCTCAGGTTAAGAACAGTTTCAGGTTAAGAATGGAACTCCAGAACGAATTAAGTTCTTAACCTGAGGTACCACTGTATTTCAATATGCGTAGGAAAATTAGAGTAACCCTAAACATTTTTTTTAAGGGAAAAAAAGCACTGATGTAGTTAAGTGGTGACCATTTTAGGTGTGATAAGTGTCCCAGTCTTCAAATGCAAAGGACACAATCCAATGGAAGTTGCTTGTGTTTAAGACCCATTGAAACATTTAGCTGCACACTAATTCAACTGATAGGATGCTAACATTTGCTACATTGCATCCAGCAGAAGGAAATCCTTGACATCCCCTTTCTTCTCCTCTTCTACATTGTGGTGGTAAACATGAGATTGAAAGCACCTACATCTGTTTTAAATGAACTGGAACACTTTGCTGCCAACTGAGACACATGGCACCTCATCTTTACATGTTTTCTCTCTGGCTCTTTTCTCAGTATCTCCTACTTGCTGATAATAGTAACTCCCTTTGTTTATCTATGGGGAATTTTACCTGGCTCTGTTACTACTCTCTTAGATGTTACTGGGTTTTTCAGTAAGGTTTTTTTTTTTTAAGATTTGTGTTTTGTCACATTTTTTATTGTTTTGTTGTGGTTATGCACTGCTTCAGGCACCATTTTCATTGGTAAGGAATGTGGCACATAAATTCAAGAACTGTATCTAAATAAGATAAATAAATGGAAACCTTAAGAGTTGTCCTGTGAAACTGGATGTCAGAATGCATGCAAACTATATATCAGTATAGTACAAATAAATCAAACTAAAGGAGCCCAATGCTTATAGACGGGCATTAGGATAAGTATATCTTAAGAAAGTTCTTATTCAGACTTGGCTTCAGGCAATGAAACGTCATAGATGTAGAACTCTAGTGAGTGAAATTTCTAGGGAGCAAATTAGGCTAAAAACATCTTCTAGAGACAGCTAGAAAGGAATCACACACCACTTGAAAATAAGGCAAGTTATTCAGTAAATGTTTCATTTATTGGTCTTCTTCCATTGCTGTTTAGGGTTAAAAGACACGCTGTCAATAAAAATGGTAAATTTATGGATGGTTTGGTTTTTCAGAGCCTCGGTCCTTGTTACATACATGTATTAAGCTTGATATTGCCTCATGATAGTGTGAGATTACATTTCGATCACTGCCCCTTTCTTTCAGACTAATAATATTTTTGTTGTCTGGTGAAACTTACTAATAAACCTTGGAATTATAGCAGAATATAAGTTCAAAGAATTTAGTGGTCTACATAGGCATGGCTAGTAAAAAGAAGCTTGGCTTTTAAGACGTTAAGTACCAAAAAGGCTGGGATTTGTTTTTTGTTTTAAAAAATTGGATTCCTTTTAATAACGTTCTTACAGAAACACTCCAGTGTTCAAGCTTATAAAAGAAAAACAAACAGAGAAGGCTTTTGATGCACACTCTTGGGAGTATTTATCCATCCACCCCCAATTCTCAGATTTCACACAAAAATTTTAAAATGCATAAAATGTAGGGAAACATGATTGCAATGCAATTTCTGTTTGCTCTAATAGGGACACAGAAATGCACACATCCAATTGCAAGCAATCAGGTTTAAACTAACATGGTTGCAGATAGACACTGTAGCATAGTGGATAAGGTGAGGACTTAGAACTGGGCAGATATCAGAAGCTCTTCTAGCATCCTTCCTTTTTCTGAAGGAAGGCCTGAGGCCCCAGCAAGGCTTGTTATTTGATGTCCTGCCGCCAGTGTAATCTCACTTCTGAAAATGGTGCCATCTTGAGTGGGCTAAGATGGGAGAAAGAAGTCCAGTTTCTGGGGAGGGGACAGCATGGATTTTCTTCCTTTCGTTCCCTGATGCTACTGTGAATTCTCCCAGTGCCAAGATGCCCGAGGAACCAGTTAACGGGCAATGCAACTTCACCAAGCCAGGCCAAGTGAAGCTGAGAGGCCAGGAGATAGGAACCTTGCCTAAATAATACTGAAATTGGAGGCAGGACAGTCAAACACCAGCAGCTGTTATAAAGACAGTGCTAATGGTGTGAGGGATTGCATTTGCACAGTAGCCAAACCCTTTCCATGTCAGTTGTATTGCTCACATGTGCCTGTATGAAAGCATAATAATAATAATAAATTCAGATGAAGGTGACATAAATAAAACAAATCTGTTGAAGGGTCCCCAAAACTGGCTGGTCTAGTCAACAACCAACTGGCTATCTTAATATGAGATTAACTGAAAACATGACATCAGTCTGGCGAACAGAAATTGGAACATTTGGAAATTGGAACAGCAGTATTTGATAGGAACTCTGTTGTATTGGGGTGTGTTTTGATTTGTTCAGTGGCATACCTAAATGGACTTATTTCTGAAAATGTATTACTCATTGATCATATATTTTTGAAGACTGGTATCCTCAAGACACATGGCTCATAACTGGAATGCACTCGCTGAAATCCCACTACAGACATTGGGGCTACTCTTGAATGAATGATTCAGACAGCTAAAGAAGTTCTATTGACTTCAGTCACCTTACTTTGGATAAGATGGCTTGAAGTCTAAAGCATATGTTGTCTAATTCAGTGAGGGTATGACCTTAAACTCATTTATGCAAAAGTAGGTTGACAGAAAATATGGCTTATTTCCATGTAAAATAGTAAGTGACTGATCATGGGTTTACAAAACACCTTATAACAAGTTACAGGATCAGCTCAAGGCTCCTTATCTTGCTGAGATAGTTAGCTTGTGTGCATTTTCCCAAGCAGTTCTGCAAAAAGCAAAGGTCAGGTATGCTAGGGGATCCAAAGCAAATTTAGCAGACCATTTTAAGCATACATAAAGAGTTCTGGCAGAAATCCCAGTTATCTTGAGGTCAGTGGCAAAACTCCAAGCTATTTCAAAGGAGACAAGATTTACCTGCAATATTACTTTCCATAGGATTTGGAGGGAGCTTAAACTGGTACCATTGTTCAAACGTCCTTGCTTGGCTCCTTCTTATAATACGTACAGTCCAATTTAAATTATAGGTGTAGATGCTTTAATACAAAATACATTTATCTCAGATCAGTTATTATCTGCATAGCCACCTTTCCTGCAAGGAGCTCAGGGACACAAATATTGAATCCACCTTTTAAGCCTCTCAGTAACTTGGGTAGGTTAGGCTGAGTGGTCAAGGGTCACAGACTGAAATGCTACCCATGTCTACTCAGAAGTAAGTCCTGATGAATTGAGTGTGGCTTACTCCCAAGTAAGTGGGTTAGGATTGCAGCCTAAGTGAGTTTCATGGCTGGACTTGAACCTGAGTCTTCTGGAACCTGAGTCCTCTAACACTCTCTCCACTAATCCACATTGGGTCCATGTGTTATGAGTAGCTTAAGTTACGGCTTTGCTTTTAGAGACATGTAAGTGGGATCCATTCCTTTTCCAGTTTCTCCTTGTGTGTGTTGAAGTGAAATTAATTATGCTTTAAAAAATGTATATTGTTCTAATTAAAGTGACCCATGTGCTTAACATATACATGGGCTCCTAAACTGTGGTCCATGGAACAGCAGGGGTCCACAAACTTCATTCAGGTGAGCCGTGGTAAATCTGCATTAAATAATCATATTGATTTTTAATTGCTGTTTTAGTTTCTTGTATTGTATTTTATAGCATCACAGTCTGAATTCTGTGGAGGAGTGCAAACTGCAACACAATATTAGAAATAAAAGAAGCCACAAAAATAAAAATAAAACTCATATAGCACCTAGTACAATTGCTACAACAGGACCCTCAGGACCTTGAGTAATCTAAAGTGGTCCATGGGGGAAAAGTTTGGAAACCACTGTCTTATGGAAAGTATTCATATCAATTTTTTTTAGTATTTCATAATACATGGATGAAGCTGTAGGTGGAAGATACTTTTTAAAGTTGCCTTTTATAAAAAAGACTTTTTGAAAAATAGCACTACAGGAAGGAGGTCAGCATAAAACATTTCTCCCTGTCATGAAATTGGAATTGTTTGTATTTTCATAGAATTGTAGAGTTGGAAGTGTCCACGAGGGTCATCTAGTCCAACCCCCTGCAGGAATCTTAACATGTGCTCCCCCATCCAATGTGAAACTATACTGGACCCTGCTTAGCTAGCTTTGCAGATGTGCTAGCACTTTTATAGCTCCACCACTTTTAAAATCATTGTCTGTATTATGTCGCGTGTAGCTTGAGCTGCAACTTCAAGTGGCAGACTGTGAGTTGCAGAAGTTTACAAAGAACTAAACAAATGCACGAATAAATAAATGAAAAGTGCTAGTATGTTTTTACAGGGAAGAGCATTTAAAAATGGCATTCCTCCAGCAGCAATCTAACAGGTACAGTCCTCTATGAGGACTTTGCCTCTCAGTTGTGCTGCTTGTGTCAGCATTGACACTGCCAGACAGCATTTCAAACTTCAGTAATTGTGATTCCTGTGGGAAAATTAGCCCTTAGTAAGCCTTAACATAGCCCAATAATGCAGGCATCATTAGTGGCTCCACGGGTTACAGATTGGCTGAGTGTATGGTGAGTCCTTTTCAGCCTGACAGCCATGTTCCCTTCTGAGCATGCCACTGGGTTAGAGGCAAAAACGAGGGGTGTGGGTGGGCAAAAGCATTAATGTGTGATGTAACATTCCTTTGTATGGAGGCTCTCTAGATGAAGCTCCCTAGATGACGCTCTAGGGAGTCCTCTCTCTCTCTCTCCATCCTCCATCCCGGCAGGCAAGAAGCATTATTACAGTATATGTGCTGCCAAAGTGAGCACGGCAAGAAGCCTTATCACAGTTGAATAACATAGTCCAGCCAGGCAAAGGACGTGGAAAAGGACCAATGAGAAGGGAAGTCTCAAAGCGGGAGGGGAGAGTCCAGGAGGGCCACGTTTGGCTTATGTTTAGCTCCTGAACCAAAATTTGCTCCTAAGACTTTCTATGTCAGAATTTGTGCAATTAAACAGCATACTGCATATCAGTTTGTGTCATGCGGGGGTTTTTGGGGGGCCTGGCACTGTACCTTTGTAAAATCCTTCCCAGAGATATTTGATTGGCACTCTACTTGCTGTCTTTATGGTGCCTGCTGAGTGCTATTTCATTCTCTCGCGTGCTTTTTGTTAATGTTTTTAAATAGCTGTTTTGCTTCTCCCTTTTAGTATGTGTTGTTCAATATTTTATTGTTTTTAAAATTTTGGTTTTATGATCTATTTGAAGATTGTAAGCTGCTTCAAGCATTGCAAGGAAAGCAAGATATAAATGCATTAGATCAGTTCATTCATAATCACAGATGCAATGCTTCAATATGCCTATGTTTGGGCCTGGAACAGAAGTACGAGCTGATGCAGAAGGCAGAGGCCAGACTGTTGATGGAACTGCCTGGCCAGCAACATGTGACACCATTGTTAATGCAGCTGCCTTGGCTACCCATCTACTACTGAGCTACACAAAGGTGCAACAATCATGCCACCTGGACTTCAGGCTGCTATATTTATTGACTATGAAAGCACTTTGGTGGTCCAGACAGGGTCACTTCATCAGTTTTAAAAGGCAGCAGTCTAGCATATATAGGAAGAAGTTGTTGAAGTCCATGCCCCAAGCACTTGGGTTTGACATAGCAGCTGCTGGTTAGAATGTGCTTTTCAAATCATATATCACATTGCTCACAAAATGGATTAGTCTGAATTTCCCCTCGAATATTGTATTACTTTGGCTATAGCAAGTTATGCATTTGTTTTCATCTAGGATACAACCTGAGAACTTTGAGCAAACAGGTGTTTCTGATCTTGGTAAGTTTTTGTTTCCTTGTATAAAAAAGTGCTGTAAACCTAAGTGCATTTATCTGGAAGTAAGTCCTACTGAAACCAGTGGCATTTACTTCCAAGTAAATGCGGTTAGATAAGAGTTGTGAAACTGTCAGATATGTAGCATATATGCATAGTTTTATATAATACTAAATATTTGGTTGCTTCTATAAACTTGTCCCCATTGCAGACGTTAATATGTAAGGATTATTTCCTTAGGATTATTTTCAAAATATGTTTACAAAAGTCATTCTTCTCCCACAGTGCTAGCCACAACCACAATGTAAACATGTCTGAAGAATATGGAAAACCATTTCACTTGGTGGAATATATTTTTAAAAAACACGTGCTGGTCTTTCCCAAGTTTCCTTCTGTCCTGTAGTGACCCTGACATCACAAAATGCTTGTGTATGCTTTTACTACACTTCCCCTTCTATTAGGTTAAAAAGGTAAAGGGACCCCTGACCATTAGGTCAAGTCGTGACCGACTCTGGGGTTGTGGTGCTCATCTCGCTTTACTGGCCGAGGGAGCCGGCTTACAGCTTCTGGGTCATGTGGCCAGCATGACTAAGGAGCTTCTGGCAAACCAGAGAAGCACACGGAAATGCTGTTTACCTTCCTGCCAGAGCGGTACCTATTTATCTACTTGCACTTTGACGTGCTTTCGAACTGCTAGGTGGGCAGGAGCTGGGACTGAGCAACGGGAGCTCACCCCATTGTGGAGATTCGAACCACCAACCTTCTGATCAGCAAGTCCTAGGCTCTGTGGTTTAACCCACAGCGCCACCCACATCCCTCACACCCAATGGGCATAGGTGCATAGTGCAATGTGTGTATATGCACAGACAATTCTGATCTTTTGTTAGTAACCTTTGGAGAATGCCGTGTGCATTTGGAGATGCTCTTGTGTGATTCTTGTGCGAGCAGGGAAGCTCTTCAATAATTAGCCACAATGATAAAACTTCAGGAGTGTAGAAGCTTGTTAGTCAGTTGTAGTAAAAACAAAAAAGTCCCATGGCAATTGCAGAACTGTAAGGCCTACATGCATTACCATGCCATAGTGGCAGCACGGTTACCACTTCTGTGGAGGATGCTTGAAATATTTGTTGGGGTGGCTCTGCCCCCATCTTCCCTGGGCTACACAAGGCTTAAGTGCCCTGAGGCAAGGCAGAAGCCAGGGTGCCCAGGCCAGTTCCTGAAGGGACTATCAATGGCCTGAGAGAATCTTGGGATAGTCCCACTTCCATCTTTCTACATCTTAAGCTCTACCCAGCTCTACCTCTCTTTTAAATCAGAACCAGTGAAGGCAGTGAAGGTCCTGTGTGAGTGCCTGGAGGCGGTTGGAGGTTGGATGGCGGCTAACAGATTGAGGTTGAATCCTGACAAGACAGAAGTACTGTTTTTGGGGGACAGGACGCGGGCAGGTGTGGAGGATTCCCTGGTCCTCAATGGGGTAACTGTGCCCCGAAGGACCAGGTGCGCAGCCTGGGAGTCATTCTGGACTCACAGCTGTCCATGGAGGCACAGGTCAAATCTGTGCCCAGGGCAGCTGTTTACCAGCTCCATCTGGTACGTAGGCTGAGACCCTATCTGCCTGCAGACTGTCTCACCAGAGTGGTACATGCTCTGGTTATCTCCCGCTTGGACTACTGCAATGCACTCTACGTGGGGCTACCTTTGAAGGTGACTCGGAAACTACAACTAATCCAGAATGCGGCAGCTAGACTGGTGACTGGGGGCGGCCGCCGAGACCATATAACACCGGTCTTGAAGGACCTACATTGGCTCCCAGTACGTTTCCGAGCACAATTCAAAGTGTTGGTGCTGACCTTTAAAGCCCTAAACGGCCTCGGTCCAGTATACCTGAAGGAGCGTCTCCACCCCCATCATTCTGCCCGGACGCTGAGGTCCAGCGCCGAGGGCCTTCTGGCGGTTCCCTCATTGCGAGAAGCAAAGCTACAGGGAACCAGGCAGAGGGCCTTCTCGGTAGTGGTGCCCGCCCTGTGGAACGCCCTTCCAGCAGATGTCAAAGCGATAAACAACTACCTGACATTCAGAAGACATCTTAAGGCAGCCCTGTTCAGGGAAGTTTTTAACGTGTGATATTTTACTGTATTTGTGGCCCAGCCAGATGGGTGGGGTATAAATAATAAATTATTATTATTATTATTATTATTATTATTATTATTAAGACAAAGAGGAGAAGCCCAGCCTTCAGAGCTAGTACCATCAGCTTCTGAAGTCAGACTGCAGATATTTGTAAATTTTCTTTGTGTTAATAACTGGGAATTGCCTTGGGTGCCTTCACAGAAAGGTAGTCTATAAAGGCAATAGCCAACTAAATAATGTATGGGTGACCATATGGCATTCACAGAGCATATGGGAGACTCTCACACCTCTACCACTGATCCTTGGGGCAGCTTAGAGAGTGAACCTTTCCCAAGCACTTAAGGCAGGCATAGGCAAACTCGGCCCTCCAGATGTTTTGGGACTACAACTCCCATCATCCCTAGCTAGCAGGACCAGTGGTCAGGGATGATGGGAACTGTAGTCTGAAAACATCTAGAGGGCCAAGTTTGCCTATGCCTGACTTAAGGGAATGAAGGCATCCGCTTTCGGTCAGGATTATGTGCACTCAGAAGCCCTGAATCTAGACCCTTATGTTTAGGATTGAAATGCCATATGAAAAGTGCTTTGTGGGTTGTGTGTCTAGTGCTATCCTGCCCTACTTGCTGTGTAATAACAATGACATTGGTTTGCCACATTCAGACATGGGAGCATGCCCCTTTCAAAGAAACAAGACCATTATATTGATGATGCTATGTCTTCTCAGAGGTAAGTCACACTGGAGTCAATAGGACTTACCACAAAGTACTAATGTGTATAGGGTTGCAGCCCCAGGCAGGTTTTTAGGATTGTGGTGGTTATAATGAATACTTCCTCTTGGGTTTTTTTTTGACACGTCTCTCTGCCTGTAATTATGATTTTATGTATGTTGTATTTTTAAAACCCTATCTCACTTTGACAATTCCCATTGAAAAGCAGGTTATAAATTTGTATTCTTCTAAGGTTGATTTCAGTGGGTTTAAGTTAGTCATGTTCATTAACTCCAATGGGTTTGCTCTGAGTAGGACATTTCCTACCAGCTGTTGTAAATACCAATCCCCCCGTTTAGCTAGAGCACAGCCAATGAAATATTCAGCATTTGATTATTTTTCTTATATTATCTTGAGGTTAAAATATATTTAAAAATAAAACAAAACAAAAAGCAACATTGTGAGAAACACTGTCAGTTAAACCCACTTGTTAATATATCAGGTTCATTATACTGATCAGGGGCAATTGACTAGTATGTATCCCAAACATAGTTATTTTTCAGAATGTCTGAAAGCAAGTTGGTCAAAAACCCAGAAGAAAAAGAAACTGTTAAATCCATTTGTACATTGATTTAACAGAGAAGTATTTCATTCTTCTTGTGTTTTTCTTTTTTCTCTGGGTGTCTTGAAATAATCCTTTTTCTGTCTCCATCCTCCCACTTAGACATTGTTCACAGACTTACTTATTTATGAAGTCTGAAGGTTAGTTCCTACCTGCTGAGAGTAATTAGCCCTGTTCTTTGTGTCCTATGCAATCCTGTCTGATTAAATGTACACATTTGTTTTACTTCTTTTCATGTCCCTTTTCTCTTTACTCCTGTTTTCCTGATTGCAAGTTGCCGTGATTCTTTTTTATTAAAAAAATCTATTTTGCCTGCATCTTTCCTTTAGTATGCAAATTTCTATGTGAACTTATGGTATATATATATATATGCTGTGTCAATCGCTGTTTTATTATTTTTCATTCATGTTCTCCAGAGCAGACAGTTTTAGGGAATACCGGTATCTCCCGCCCTCTAAATTGTCTAAATATTGCATGACAGATTGGCTTTGTTTTGGAAGCCCTTTAAGATCCAGTGGTTCTTAGTAAGAGCAGCAGGTTATGCTTCTTGTTGTGTGTGTGTGGAATGCTTGGATTTAGTACAGCCTATACTTTTTTCTGTTTCTTTTTGACACCATTTCTATTAGGCAATTTACTAATTCCCCTTGAATTTACTCCGTGTGTTGTCTTTCTCTCCCGCTCCCCCCTCCTTCCCGTCTCCTCTTTTGTTCCTTGGCCCATGTTAAAGTTTCCAATTGACTCCTCCATTGTTACAATTTGTCACTGCTGGAAGATCAATTTGTTTTACTCCCCTCATCAGCACAGTAGAATCGGGTGCCAGATGTCTTTCTTTCTTTTCTTTTCTTTTTCCTTTTTTAAAAAAGCAGCCACATTATTCTTCTGCTCCCAGTTTGCGCCTGTTTGGAGCCTGATCGCTGGCTGGTAACTGGAAAAGAATGTTCTGTTGCGCATTCCTGAACTGCATCCCCACCCTCCTCCTCCGCCCACCCTCCCCCAATAATCTATATTTGGCAATTCATTTACTAGCCTGCTTTGGGGACCACACAGCTGGATCTCACACAGAGAAACAAGCGATATTTTCTGTCCCCTAGAGCCAGTGCGCTTTTGCTTGTTTGTTTGTTTTCTTTTTCCTGGAGGAGCGAGCGAGGGGAGCCGGGTGGCGGGACGCGCAAGCAAGAGCGGCCAACGGAGGCTTCGCACCTCGAGTCTCGCAGCCCTTGATTCTCCCGCGCCACAATTAACTTCTTCCCATTCAACCGCTCTCTGCCAATCTCCACCAGCCCCAGTCGGGGGGTGGGGGTGGGCAGCGGCGGATGGTGCTGAGCCATCCCTCCCTCTCGTTGTTTGGGAGGCGACGCCTAATCCCTCTCCAGGAAAAGGGCTCTGGCACACTTTGCCCCGGCGCTCGCAAGGCTCCGAGCCCCGCGCGACCCGGCCGATCTTCCTTCCGAGGAGGAGACCGACGGAGGAGGGCGCCGGGCGGCTCCTACCCGAGGCCCGAGGAGGAAAGCCCTCCGGAGCCAGGGACACTTTCTGGTCGGGAAGCTGGGCGCAGGGCGCTGCGCGCGCGCGCCTTCCCCAGCCGCGCTCCTGCAGGAGCAGCTTTCAAGTCCCAGGCAAACTCTGCTCAGAAGGGAGAGGGGGGCGAGGGAGGCGCCCTCTGCCTCGCTTGCTGCCCTGGCTCAGCTATACTCACGAGGTTTATCTCCAATAAACTTCCTAGCTGCTCAGGACAGCAAGATACATAAATATATATTTGAGTGCAGCCATGTAAATATCTCAGGGACGAACAGTTCCGTCCTGGAGCCCGCTTACTGGGACGGAAATCGCGAGGGGGCTTACTTTCAAGTAAACGCGCAGAGGTTAGCAGCCCCAAGTGCGGTGCTCCGCGTGTGAAAGTTGACGGCTCAACAAATTGCACCGCTGCTTCTAGCCTATTTTTGCGCGCAAATGCACAACTGAGGCACAATGCCATTTTCTTTTAATTGCGTGTGTGTGTGTTTAGCCTGTGTTTTCTTTCCTCTGGGTCATTTCTCTCTACGCCCCTCTCTCCTATTTTCGCATTGTCTGCACTGGACCATTCCCTTCTTTCTTCCTTCCTTCCTCCCTCGTCTACCCCGCTCCTGGCTCTCGCTCCCTCTCCCTCTCCAAAAAGGATCATTGTTAGTTTCTCCGCTTCCCCCCTCCTCCTGTTTATTTATGCACACGTCATTGGGGAGCCCCCGCCCCCTCCTGCATCTCATTAAGTGCCTAGTGTGTTTCTTTTTCCCTGTCAATAATCCTGGATCCCAGACTTCTCCGTTCCTCCGGATTTCGATCCCCCTTTTTCTATCTGTCAATCAGCGCCGCCTTTGAACTGAAAAGCTCTCAGTCTAACTTCAACTCACTCAAATCCGAGCGGCACAGGCTCCCTATATCTGCGGCTTCTACCCCCCCTTTTTTACAGCTGACTTGTTGTTTGGTTTGTTTGCTGCAATTTTTTTTTATAGTTCCCCCCTCCCCCGTCTCTCCCTCCCTCCCTCCTTATATAATTTTTTTATTATTAATTTTGTGTGTGTCTACCCGCGTGTGTCTGTGCGCGCGCTTTACACGCTGATCTGATCTTCGGAAGAAAAGAGAGAGAGAGAGAGAGAGAGAGAGAGAGAAAATCCAGAAGAAGGAAAAGAAGAAACCCAAAGTCACTGGTGCAAAAGGAAAGGAGAAGGGACACTGCCCTCCCCTCCTCCTCCTCCTCCCTCTTTTCCCCTCCCCAGGAGGAAAGAAAAGGAAAAGGAAAAAACTTTCACCTTGGACTTTTTTTAAAAACAAAAAATTGCAAACTTCCCCCTTTTCTTTCTTTCTTTTTTTAATCCTTCCCCCTTTTTCCTCCCCCCCCCTTTCCCCTTCTTCTCTCCCTCCCTCCCCTCTGTCCTTGCAAAATTGCTGCTGGTGGGGTAAGTCAGGAGGAAAATGCCGCAACTAAATGGCGGTGGAGGGGACGATTTGGGGGCGAACGATGAATTGATCTCTTTTAAAGACGAAGGGGAGCAAGAAGAGAAGATCTCGGAGAACTCGTCGGCGGAGAGGGATTTAGCCGATGTCAAATCGTCGCTAGTCAATGAAACAGAAACGAATCAAAACAGCTCTTCAGACTCGGAGGTAAGGAGACCCCCCCCCGCCGCTCTTTGCAGCACACCTGCCTTACTCCACCTTGGGGGTTCCCGGGGAGACGCGATGCAAGAAGTTTGGGGTGGGGGTGGGGAGAAGAGAGAAAAATGCCATGGAGGGGGTGGGGGAACTGAGCTTTCGCCCGGAGTTGCAACTCTGTTTCTTATAGTATGGTCGGCGACTGCCCTGTTGCTTCTCTGGTGGGTTCAGTTATCTCTGTATTTTCCGTGTCAAGTTTTGCACAAACTTCTAACTTGTTCTCTCCCCATTCTCTCTCCTCCTTGCTGCTTTTTTTTTTACCCCTTTCCCCTTCACCAAACTGCCTCATTCATCTACTCTCCCGGTGCCCTTTTATTTTATTCTTTGCCTATTTTCCACCCTCTTTTGATCCAAGGCGGAGAGGCGGCCCCCGCCTAGGTCCGAAAGTTTCAGAGATAAATCCAGAGAAAGTTTAGAGGAAGGTAAGTCGGGCTTGATGGCTCCATCCCACCCACCCCCTTCCCCTTTCCAGGGTGGTGGAGGGGGGGGGGGAGAGAGAGCGCGGGGATCTGGAGCACCCCCAAAACCGTGCTCTCCGTGGGCGCAAACAAATGCTCTTCCAAGTTTCGAGAAGCACTTTTTCTAACCGTGATTCTCCCCCCCGCTTTCTGTTTTCTCTCTCCTTGTGCCTCGTTCCCCCGCCATGTTAGCTGCGAAAAGGCAAGATGGAGGGCTGTTTAAGGGCCCACCATATCCTGGGTATCCCTTTATAATGATCCCCGACCTGACCGGCCCCTACCTTCCCAATGGCTCCCTCTCGCCCACGGCAAGAACGGTAAGTCGAACGTGTCTACATGTACAGAGATACGGGATATATGTGTAAAGACGAGCGGTGTTTTCCGCGCATTTGTGTCCCACACCCGCCCAGGTCCCCCTGCCGCCTGTTCCGCCCGCCCCCTCCGCTCCCGGCCGCCGCGGCGCTGCCTGAAACTTTCCAAAACTTTTGCGCCTTCCGCTGACTGCGCGCCGAGGGGGCGGGGGGAGGGCAGAGAAAGGGGCTGTTTACACTTCGCCATGTTGACTCCTTTACTTTCAGTTTTGGGGCTTCGGCCCTGGGACTTGGCGAGGCGAAGGGCACCCGGAGTCCCAGCTCCCAGCTTTTTAATTTTCCCCCCCGCGCCCAGCGAGCGAGCCTCCTCCGCTCTCCTTCCCACAAAACTCTCTCTGCCATTTCTATCGCGCTCTGTTTTCCTTCTCCCCTCTCGAGTGGCGACTGGGTTTCCTTTCTCTCCCCTCCCCCTTTCCTTGCCTCCCCCTTTTAACCCTTTGCTCGCTTGCGGAAACCTTCCCGAGTTACTAATTTACTGGCAGCGTTGCCATCGAGTGATTAATTGGTGTAAAATCTTATCCGGGTTTTTTTTTTTTTTTTTAAAAACACTTTAGGACTCTTTGTGTTTAAAAGATTTTAAGGGTGGCAGTTAACTATAGACAGCTCTCTCCCCCCTTCCCAGTTTTCCCCTCCTGCTATTCTGTGTAAGAATTTTTTGGCATCTTTTTTTTGGAAGGGGCGAGAAATTTTTATTTTCATTCCTTGGCACACTGGCTTTCCTTAAAGTCACCAGCTTTCATTTAAATAGATCACATGTATGAGTTCCATAAGAAGATAGTGGATGTGGGCCCCATGTTTATTGTGTTGGGAAGAAAATATCGAATATATATATATATATATAGTTGTGCTTTGCTCAGCTGAGTGTGGACATAGTATAGAAAAGGCAAATGCAATCCTGCAAAACAGACACTGCCTTCCCATTAACAAACAAAAGTTAAAAGCATTATATAAAGAAACAAGCCTTCACTTGAAAGGAATATATATATGTATTCCAAAACAACTGGGCTCATCTGGAAGAATATGTGTACTTTAAGACTTTTGGGTGTGGCAGGAGGATCCGAAGGTGTGGCAGTATGAATGGAGGGAATAAGTTTCTTGTAGCCCTCAGACTGGTTTTGTTAAAACTTTTGGGAGGTGTGAAGTGTTGGTCACTGCCCTCCTCACACATCCTCATGGATTTATGCCAGCTCTACTTCCTCTGCCCAACCATAATACAATCTTCATTAACATTGTTTCAAATACAATTTTTGTTTAAAAAAAAGCCACTTCCCCTAGGGAATGCAGGATTTGTATACATTTTATCTGTTATCTCATTTTCTATTGCATCTTTTAACTGAAGTATTCTTTCCCAACCTATCCATTTAATTTTCTCTCTTCCAAACTACTGTTTGAATGCTCACCCTTTTTCTTTTAACTTGGTCATTTGAGGCAGCTATCTGAAATTACAAGTTCCACTGTTAGGTAGCTGCTGAATCAGTTTCTAGACTATGGGATGTTTTCAATGTGTCCAGTCTACAATTGTTTTCAAAATGTCAGATCAGGCTTGTTTTTACTTAAAGTCCAAATTCAGATTACAAATTACAGGGGGAAAGATGACAAAATAGTGTTTACTTGTGTATTTTTAAATGTTTTCAAGGATGAGGTTAACCCAGTCAAGATATTTTATAATTTACTTTTATTTTGGGGCTATGGTCATAGCAAGGAGACATTTTGGTAACCGCAGTTTTAGCATAATGGAAAAGAAAGGTGACTGGATTTTGTAATTGGAGAGGTGATGGGACAGGTAAAACGTCTTATATGTTGGTAGGCAGAGAGTGTTTGTTTTGTGGTTATTTTAATTATGTACTATGAAAGCATAACCTTTTAAAATTATTCCTCAGAGTGGTTTCTGTTCAAAATAGAAATAATTTTGCAAATTTAAATTAGTGGGGCTGATGAGCATTAGGGGGAAAAAATTCCCCTGGAAAAAAAAGAATTTTATATTTATTTGCATCTTTGTCTAGAAGCACTTAGGATTTAATATTGATGCAGTCAATTACCTTTTGAAATGAGTGGGAACTATTTGTATCGAGGTTTTGAATAGATGTTTGATCAGGGCCCCAGAGTAGTTATTAGTTAATGGAGAAAATTCTTCTTGGCCATATTTAAACATTCTCTCTCTAATAACAACACACTGTTACAATGAATTCATTTCATTGTATAAAAATATATTATTTTATTGATATAACAGGTGACCTTGTTCCTTAGCATCATATGGATTCAAAAGACATTTTCCATATTCAGTAGGCAATTTGCACATAAGCCAACAGCATATTTTGGGCCCTTTCTTCTACTCCCAATGATTTGTAGAGTTTGCATTTGTGAAAGCAAGATAAATTATGGTTTAAAGAGAACCCATTATTCGTTTATGGTACAAACCAGAATGATTAAATATTACAAAGGATTTATTCAGTTTATACTGTTCAAGGTGTATTCCTGTAATTTGGCTGTTCTTTTTAACTCAAAGGTGTAAGTAAATAAATAATATTGAGTCTTGCACATAGGTAGAATTATCACACAGGATTATGAGCTCATGAACCATATTTTTCACTGAAGGTTAAACAAGTTGTTTTGCAATATTGTTTCCACCTTTTTGTTTTTTGTTTTTATTTAGAGGAATTTTTGTTGTTCTCATATGCAACCTTCAGTTCTTAGAAATACATAAGCTAAACACTGATTTCTGATTTTCTGCTTTAAGAAATGTAAAGAATTATGAAGTATCATTAAATCTGCTTATGATGAATAATACATTACTTTAGGAATAATGCTTTAATTGCCAAAGAGTCCATAAAGCTTGTTAGCAATAATTTTATTTTAAAATGACAAAATATTATTCTACATAATGCTAATTTTGCTTTTGCTAAAGTAATGTGCCTGGCTCTGAAGAGGACCAGTATGCAGTAAGGAGAGCTCTGTTAGAAATGAAATAATGAATTAAAGAATACACTTGTGTAGGCAATGTGGTAGTGGTTGCAATAGAATTTAACAGAAGAACAATTAAGTAGTTAGATGTAATTCTGGTTATGAACATACTGTTAATTTGCTTTTTGTGGGGAAGATTTGTTTCACGGTGCTGAGTTGTTTCACAGTGCTCATCTTTCATTTGAACCTGAATCTAAAATGGTTAGTGTAGGAAAATATGGAAGTGATATGGCTTGTGATCTGGTAAATGCCCATGAATGGAAATGTTTTAAAATAATGAATTGGAAAATGTATTTTCTCCCTTTTATTTCCTGAAGTACATAATCTTCTGCACAAGAATGTAGATCCTGGTGCACGAAGAGTTAATGGTATCCCCCCCCCCCTTGTTCCCCTGTCTTGAATTGTTTTGACAACACTTTTCAAAAGTGTGACATTTGGAGCCCCTGCAATACAATGTAATATTACTGTAATTACACAGGTCATTACATTTTAAATAGAGAACAATGGAATGCTTATCATGCTGAAAAACAAAGAACAGGTGTTCCTGCCCTTCTTTGGTATTTATGCTAATTTGTTTTTCATCTTCCTTAGAAATATTTATTGCTCGGCACTGTTAAGATTTCTGCTTCCAATGTGATGGTTTGATTCCTGACTAATCGTGAAGGTTGAGGGCTTAGTTGATTTTTGAAATAAGGGTTATGGTGTTAAACTAGTTGGATGTTCACAAGGTACATACAGTTTTCATATGTCAGCGTGTTTGCGCTTCATGGCAGAGATAAGCTATTCACTGAATTGTACCATTCACCTTCTTGATGGCTTTAAAACAACAATGAAGTCCCCCCCCCCCCCTGTAACTGTGTAGAAACAAGCTATTCTCAGCCGATGATCTTCTGACACCAATCAAATGAAGCACGGGAGTCTGAAAACCTCTCACTTCTTAGCCCAGTTAGAACGCTGTTTCTGCTTTGCAAGTGGCTTGCGAAATATAGAATAGCAACTAGCATTAGCTTTGTTAACTTTTTTTTTAAAAGGGCATTTAAACTTCTCCAGCATGATTTTAAGGTTGCAGGACAGAGAGGGAATCAGTGAATTTTAAGAGCCAGTCCTCCTTTGGAAGCCGAATGCAATCTTGTAAGCCCAGAGAAGTAAAAGTTTGACGCTTTTGACTGATGGCAAAGTGTGCAGCATCTTTTTGTGTGAGGGTCCCAAATATTGCCTTTTGTTGTGAGGCAATGCTAAGATGTAGTATTTTTAAATAAGTATACTAAGATTTGGCTCTTGATTTGAAAGTTCCAGTTTTCATGGATTCCTAAGGAAATGCAACCCCTCCCCTTTTTTAAAAAAGCAGAATAGAGAAAGGACAGCTGTAGATTTCTTTTTCTGCCTTTCTTTTTTTTTTGCATGCATGTATGTGTTTCCACACTGCACCATGACTAAAACTGTAAGGCCCCCCATTTCCAGCTGTCTGGTAGTTATGTGGAAGTTGGATTATGGGCTGTTAAGCATGAGACAACCTGGATTTAGCAAATGCTTTCCTGAACAGGGGAGTAGGTGACTGTTTGCGGGGGGGGGGGGTTTGAGGGGAGAAAACATTTGTGAGGCACTTTGTGGCTGCTCTTGAAACATGCATGCTGCCACAATAAAATGAAGAAGGGATGCACTCTTTGGGTCAGAGTGCATCTAGTTTCCAACAAAAGAGCCCTTGCAGATAAGAGGGCATGGATGTGTGTTTTTGTAAGTGCATTCAGGGATGTAGGTGGAATTAGAATGTACTCCTTCCCACACCTTACCTGTTGTGGGAACTTTTTGTTTCTTGCTTGCTCCAGACTTTTTAACTGCTGCAGCTGCAGCTGCTGGATTGTTTGCATAGTAAGAGAGTTTGTACTCACCCAAACCTTTGTGTGTGTATGTGTGTGTGTGTGTATTCTCTTTGTACTGAGCTATGGCAAATATGCAGGCAGAGCCTTGCCCGCTGACTCGTAATTGGGCATGTTTGTGAAGGAAATGGTTAATTTTACAACCAAAGGCAAACTTGCACCTCAACAGGTCTGCTGAAAGAAATGTGCCACAGTCATTTGCTGGCAGGCAGCGAAGGGTCATAAATCTACAGGGTTTATTTACAGCCTATAACACTTATGAATGTTAAGATATTTGACGCCACGCTGGCCTTATAATATCCAAGGTCCACAGACACTGGCAGTGGGTCAGGTTTCTTTCACTAATTATAAGCAATGAGAGATGGGGAAATTGGGGAAATAAACCCATGAAAAGCTTAGATTGTTTTGGGGGGGCTGGTGGGAGTTTGGTGCTTGTTCTCCTAACTGCACGGCTGGCCTTTTCCCATGATTCAGAATTAACGCTTGAAATACTGAGGGGCAATGTGTAGTGGCTTAAGCAAACCTTTAGCACAGCCTGCATTCTTTATCAACGTGCTCGCAGTCTTGTGTAGGATATCTAGACAGGAACCCTGCAAAATATTTCCCAGAATACTTTCAAAGAAACCTGATATAACCCTGAATATATTTGTTGTAGCTGAGGGGGGGGGGGAATTGCCATGCCTGAATTAATAAACAAGTTACATTAGGCTATATTTAACAGATGTATGTTTATGATTGATCTCTGTCTTTCTTTCTTGAAATAAAGCAAGAAAGTGGCACTTCAATAAGAATATCTAGATAGCAGACAGATGATACATTTTTCATTTCAAAGTCTGGTTTTAAATTACGTGCCTACCTCCCCACCCGTTATTTTAGAGAACTGAATAAAATCTGGGTTTCTAGAGGGGACAGATCAGGAGAGAAAACACATTAGAAAAAAAATGTGTATCTGGGAAAGAATGTGGTAAAATCCAGAGGCCAGGAGCAAATAAGGAAGAATGCTAGTGTGTAGGGGTGCTTGAAAAAAAAATAGTGTTGAGATCAGCTGCTAAAGGGGAAGCTGGGCATCTAGGGAATGATTGGCTCATGTGTCAGGAAAGTCTTTGGGGCCAAGGCGAAGCATCACTTGAGGGGCCCCTCTCTCGTTCTCCCTGGATTAAACAAGTGCATTGTTTAAATGCTTTTAAATGCAAGAGTGCTTTTCTCTTAATCTATATGATGGGGCTTCTTCTTCTTCTTTTAAAAAAAGCCATATAAAAATAGGCCAAAGGATAAATCAGGGTTTTTAAATAAGTCCTAGGAATATATTCCCCCACCTCAGCAGTCTAGTTAGGTGCATTATCACATTCAATTTAGAGATACTAATTTGGGCAAGGAAGTATGGGAAGAATACATATATTGGTTTTCTCCCATATGTTTTTACCCCCTTCCATTTAAAATACTGAGTCATTTCCCCCCGCAAAATATAAAATTGTATATATATATATTTTAAAAAACCCCAACAACTTTCCACTAGTAAATGTTCAAGAAGCCTAGGACATAATGTTTTATGAATTTTCCTAACCGGTAGAGTTCTGTAACTTATTAGCCCCTAGGGATAAATCTGAATCCCTTAACACCACATTACAGAGGTGATGTGGTAGGACCTTTTAGCAGGTTATCAACAGTGGTGTTTGTCTGTTTCCCAAGAGAATTCATTCATTTGCAACTCCCTGTTTAATTCCAGGTTGGCACTTGGTCTGTTCTTTTGTGTGTTTTTGTTCAAGTACTCCAAAACCCTGATCCTCATTATTCTTGAAGCTGTACACAGTCAAGCAGGCAGCCATGAATGAGTTAAGTTGCTAGCTAAACTTTGGCTTGGGGAAGAGAAATTTGGGGGCCTGGTTGGCATTAACAGGGTACAGCACATTTTACAGAGCTTAATTAGTACGAACTGTAATTGTTTGTGGTCTGCCAGGAGGAGTAATGTGCAGGAAAAGTGGAGTCGTTCTTTTGCAGTCTTCAGTTTTAAAACGATAAATCACTTGCATATTTGTGCAATGATTCAAATGGAGCTGAGACCTCTCCATCTCAACATGTGGTAAATTGTAAAGTCAATGAATTGCAGATGTAGGCTACAGTCTGTGGGTGTGTGTGTGTGTGTGTGTGTGTGTGTGTGTGTGTGTGAAATGCAGAATGAATGGGAAAGAATGACAGTATAAATATTTACTGAGAAGATAACTGAGCTTTAACTTGCTAGGCCAATTATGAAGTACTAGCCAGTCGTTTTGTTTTTAGCCATTTGTTTTAGCTTTAAATAAATTAAATCAAGGTTAGGGGCACTATTGATGAACATTGCTGATCCTTGAGAAACAATGGCTTTCTTGCACAGGACCGTGAAACAATTGGATTTAGTAGAAATTGGTTCACTACTATCACTGGCAGCTAAGTAAAATAACAAGGGAAGGGGCACGGAAAATGCTTCTGCAACAAAACCTTTAACGAGAGATGTAGACAAGTTTGTGTCTCTCTTAGAGAATATACTACCAGTTTGTAAGAGATCTGTTTCTACATTCCTTGCACACCCAGAAGTCTCATCAACTTCACTGAGACTTCCTGCTTGAATAAGGAAGGCATAAAGACCATGTCTTTCATTTTTAGCATGTTTGAAATGCTCAATGACCCCATTGTTTGCATCTCAGTTATCCAGAGCTACTTGTTAGCTTGATTTAGGCCCCATTTACACAGCCAAATAGTGCCAGTGTTTCTCCCTCCACCCCTTGTGTTGGTTAGTTAGAAAGGTATATCCAGATAATTTAAATCAGGACAACTTTCTGGACACAACAGTAGCAATATCTTCACTGGTAGCAGACTGGTCATAATCACAGATACTGTTGTTCATTGCCTTTCTCAGTGGTAATTGAGTTTTGCTTTTCTCTTATACCTGATGGTATTTGTTTATCTTTGGAAATGTAAACATTCTTCTGTGAAGTAAACAAGTTACAAGCACAATGAGTAATTACCCTTGGGCTTAACTGCATGTACCCTCCAATGATGACTTAACTATTTCCAGATGTCACATTTGCTTGTCTTCAACCTAGGGGCTGTGATTTAATCTCCTCCCCTTCCTCTTTTGGATTTCCCACATCCCCTTAATGGTTTGCTACAACCATAGCTTGACAAGACTTTTTTAAAAAAATGGTACAAGTGGTTTGAGCTCCAAGTCTGATTTCTAGATCAGTGGACTCTACTGGTTCAATGGTGCACAACACTAATGGGAACTACGGTAACTGATTTTACCTTTGGATCCGTATTCATGTGAAACTGAATGTGCACATTCACATGCTGGCTGCTCAGCTAGCATTTGTCTTCCTTCTTGCACCCCATTGTATTTGTCAACCTGATGTCACTGTTGTTAGCGAAATCTCCTGTGTTTGATTTGTGGACTGGTGCTACAGCAGTGAGCCCAATGTCTAAGCACTTTCCCTCCTCCTTCCACTCCTGACGTGTGTTTTAGGCACATAAACTGCCTTTTTATTGAGTCAGACCATTGTTCCATCTGGCTCAATATTGTCTGCAGTCACTGGCAGTGGCTCTCCAGGATCTAAGAAAGGATCCTCCCCCAGCCCTATCTGGAGTTTCTGGGGATTGAACCTGCAATCTTCTGCATGCAATGTAGATGTTCTACCACTGACCTATGGCTAAACCCTCTGTAACCCTCAGCTGTATGTGTGAAAGGGTTCTAAGCATAGAAGGGGAAGCAGGGCCCCAGCTTGGCTGCTACTTGTTGAATAGGGGCATATAAAAAAGCAACACCCTTATACATATAGCTCTATGCTTGTAGTCTAGATTGGGGTTTCAGATCATCCAGAGGCTTAGGTGCATAGTGTTGCACACAAATGCTATCCTTATCAGATGTCCATGCCCAAAATGTTGACATCAGGGGTGGGATCAGCAAAATACCCCCATTTCACCTTCTATGTGTTATGGGGGTTCATTGCTATGTGTTAATACCACTTTGACAAAAACCATTGTTTGCTGCTGCATCCAAACCAGTTGCACTTGCAATCTGAAAAAAAAAGACTTGAAACTAAAATTTGGAACTGCTGTCTTATTCAGCTTGTGTGACAAGCGTCCATTATTGCTTACTATTTTGGAGAAAGCAAGTTAGTCAATTGAGTATACAGGAGAAGGTGGGAGCACATGGCTGCAAGTTTGGTTCATGTAGCCCTGAACAATGCTTTGTTGTCAGTTTGATTATAGTGGTCCAAGTAGGGTATAAAATGTAGCAGATAGTTTATTTTCTTCTTGTAAAAATAGCTATTCTGAATTTGCCAAAATATACATTTGGTCAACAGAAACAAATGGCAGGCATGGGTTGTTAAAGAAGCTATTGAGCTGGTAAAATTTACCAAGATTAATAGTTTCCTAGCTTTCTGACAGTCACAGACATGATTTCTTAAGTTGGTTCAGCTTGCACTTAAGATTTAACACAGTTTCAGTGATGTCCTTACATTAAGAGGCTGAAGCTACAGCCTTTTCCAACTGATCAAATTAAAACAAATGATACTTTGCTTGCAGAGAGCTGGTTGTGTGGATAATTCCATTCAGAGATGGTTGCATTAGTGTTGACAAATCGCTGCAGAGTATATATTATGTATATAAATTAATATTCAGTGGTACAAGCATTCTCATGAGAGGATATGACCTTGAATGAAATATCAAAAGAATATGATGGCAGCCCGCTGGCTAGTTGTTGTTTTTTTAAATTTATTTTTTCCCCTTGCCACACCTTTTTAGAAAAGATGTATGTCTTATTGTGCCTTGCATAGATGTAAAATGTTTAAAAATATTAAGTCCCTTTGTCTGTCTTCTCTTCACCTTGAGAGATGTATAACTAAGTATAAAGGCATCTTTTTAAAATATGCTTCTTTGCTTCTCAGTTACTGGATAAATTGTGTCTGAGGGACTCATCAGTAACATCCCAACCCCCTTTCCCGCTTTGCAATAATCAGAAAACAACATAAAGAGAAACACTTCTCCCACTGAGCATATTCGCTTGCATCTCTGCATTACCTGTAGATCACCCAATAGCGCAAGTAGCTTCAATGTGTGGGTGTACCCATGCATAATGAAATACGTTTTTGCATTTTAGTTCAAATTTACTCACTTTTAAAAATTCTTCTGGTGTCTAATTTCATTGCTCTCAAAACATTTCTGTGATGCTCAAAGAAATATGTGAAGTGATAAGTTACAACACATCAGTTTCATTAATAAACATAAAGTGTATCTGTATTATGTTTATACTTTTGATATGTATACTTTAGTTATCAGGTGCTATTCAGTATAAACGGGACAATATGAAATTCCTTGGTTACAATGTGTTCCAATTGACCAGGGACTCTATGGGGTTCGTGGAAAGAAAAGGCTGGGCAAGTTTTCATTAAGGTTTAAATCTGGCAATTGGAAAAGAGGAGAATAAAGGGAGCTCAAAAGAGGGACAAGTGGTTAATGTAGCATTCTGTGCTCCAAAGGGAAACCTCTTTTAGACGAGAGTGGTTCACAGGCCAAGAATTTCAAACTTGCAGGGAAACCTGTCCAGAACACACAAGTCGTTGGAATGGTTGCAGAATTGTCACAGCAATTAGAGCAATCTCTGCTAACTGAGTGGCAGTTTTTATAAAGGACAGAAGATAAAGGGTTCAGATTCATTTCTCCCTCTCTCTGTGTCCCCCTCTGTGATTCACTCCTGATCAACCATTGTCTCCTCTTTGGGTATGTACAAGAGACGGGGAGAGGGGGAACGGGGTGAAAGAGGGCAGGCATGTTTTGAGCTGCTTACTCGTCATTAGCTTTCCTTATTTTTGATGAACCTAGAGTTGCATTGGCCTCCTCCCCCTTCAGTGAAGTCCAGCTATTTTGGCATTTCCTACTCCCATTTGTGTGTACTAATTGTTGACACTTTAGACAGCCGGCTTGTGTGTTAATTTAGCTCTGTTCCTTGTTTTAAAAATGCGCTTGTGGAAAGATACATGGTCTTTGATTTGGTATAAGGATTGCATATAGAAACGTAAGCCTTACTGCTCCTTTACCTTAAGGCTTGTGGTGTAATAGATTTAGTTTTGTGGTGCTGGAATGCATCGGAAGAGGTGTGTTTCTGCAAAACGATAACTTTCTTTACAATATTTCAAATGCAGGAGGGTGACCTTTTTCTGACAGCGTTCGGTGCATTGATCAGTTTGCATGGCAAATAGAAATTCGACACACAAAGCTTTCCCCAGTCAGCATGATGCATCAATTGGAACAACTTTATCTGCTTAATTTCTGCTCATGATATAGCTGTTAAAGGCACAGGAGCCTTGTCAGGTACAAAAGTGTTGGCACTTGCCACCCACTCACCTGTGATTCATTTGAAGTTCTGTCATTTAAAATGACTTATATCCTAAGATAAATGAAGTTGAGAAAGTTTATTGAAACTTCTACTTTTCATACACCCGACTCGCACCCCTAAAGACCCATCTCATCCAATATTCTGTTCTCTCAGTAGCAATAGCAGTCTCTCACTTATGATGCCATCATGACTCTGTAGCTATTGATATCTTTATCCAGATTGATGATGCATCCTGTGTTCCTGATATACGTGCGCCTATTTCCTACTTTTTCTATTGGAGTTCCCTCAGCAGTCTGAAAGAGTCATTACAGGACTGTTTTAGCTACTTACCTTGTATAGTTGGAAGGCTTTTCAGGGATCGCAGATAAGAAACCTCTCTTGTTAAACTTACCCATGTCTTGTGAGTAATCTGATTGGTCGTTGGAAGGATTATTTGATAAGCCTGAGCTGATAGAAATGGCCCCATGAATCATATGCTTATTACATTCCAGGGCTGAGACACACCTTCAAGTAGAGGTGTGTGAAGTACTGGTAACAAGGTTCGGGCCTACCTCAGATGAAACACGTGAAATTATACGTTGGTGTGCTTTTTAAATGTCTAGCTAATTTTCTCATTAGATACATTTCTGTTTCCATTTTTTCCTGTCCTTAACAAACACGTATTTGAAAGTTTGGGATCTAAACAAACACTGACTATTTTGGTTTGAAACATTGGTGGTTTCTGGGGCAAATGTAGGCCTGTATCTTGGAAAGATTCAACTCCTTCAAGGCAAAAAAGAACCTGATAAGGCAAATCAAAATCACTCATTATGTTAATTAAGTTGGAAATTAATTTGCAAAACACACCCTATAGAGTCAGCTCGACTCAATTTCAGCTTAGTAATTATCTTGTGGTGAGAGCAAAAGGTGTTGAAATATCCCACTCCTTGCAAATGTAGAGTACATGGATGTTGGTTTTTCCTGCCTAAACACTGGAACTTCTGTGGCAGACTAGAGTCTATTTTATCAGATTGACTAGGCTGTTTCCTATGGAAGTTCATGCCAAATAAACTAGTTGGTGTCTCTTGATTTTTTTTTAACCTAGTAGCTATGGATACAGTAACCATGAAACCCACTTACTATAAAATTCTTTGTTTGGTAAAAATCCCATACATTTCTGTTGATTCCCAGAATGAGGAGCACGTATGTAGTCACGAGATCTCTTATCTCCAACACTTGCGGCAGTTTTTGTAAAACTGTTTTTGGCAAGTTTTCATAGTACCAACCGACGTCTGACTAATAAGAAAGTGTCAGTCAAGTAATACCAGGCTTATTTTCCTAAAACAGCTCCCCCACCAAGATACGTGAGGTGTTTCCTGTTGGAACTGCTAGCTATTTTCTGCAAATATTTCAGCACGTGCAGATAAAGATGTTGTTGTCACTGTTGCTGTTGCAATTTAATTACAATGTTTGGTGGGAGAATACTTATTCAATCCTCACAGTATGTTTCCATCTTTTTACAACACACGCGAGGATATGCAACCGGATAGACTGCATGTGTCAAACATTATTTGTGGCAATCTTGATAGCGTTTGATCCTGTGATTGACGTGGATATGTTTTTATGCAAATATTCAATATGCATGTGACTCTTTGGAAAACAAGGTTACTTTACTTAAAAGCAATTTACATTTTTATGTACTGATTTATATACAAATTTGTATTTTTAAAAGAGAACTAAAGCAGTGAACAACAATAACAAAATCACTTCATAAAAAAACACCATAAATGAGTAACACCAAATGATACAACATTCACAGTAACATGTGGCATGTACCAAGCCAATATTAATGGTCAGGGAATTTATTTGTTTTCAAAAATTAGTGGGATGGGATCAGGCAACATAGGATCATAACGCCATTCAGCTTGGTCACATGACCTAAGAACCCAGCAGAACATACATCGGCAAAAAGGTCAAACTCTGTTTGAAAGGCTTGCTTCTCCCCTCCCCCATGCGAGGCCCATTCCATATCAGCAAGCAGTAGCCACACTCCTGAACAGAGTTGGGATCAAGTGTACTTTTCACTGTGGGATTGTTGCTAAAGTAAATAGTTCCGTTTTCTTCCATGCAAGTAATCTTACATTGGTTGCTCTGATTCTTGGTATTTCTTCCTGCGCTCAGGATTATGCATAGTAATATGGGATACACGATATATGAAGGATATTGCCTTTGGCATGACACAGGTTTTTCAGGTCCCTTTTAGTCCTATGGTTGCAGGAGGAATTTCTTCCAGAGGCTTTTCTCTGCAGTGATTGCACGAATAGTTCCTACACTAGTTAAATTACTGAGAGCCATTGTTCCTTCACGTTATTAGCAACACTAGGTTATTTGCACCTCAGTGATCAAAATTGCTAGCTTTATGCTATGTTTAACTGTGTGAAAACGATGCTCTGAGTAGCTGGTCATTATCAGTGCCCCACAATTTCAGACCACTCTGGTAGCCAGCCCAACCCTGTGGTTTCCAGGGCTCTGTGCCAGCCCCAGTGTGTGAGAGGTGAGATCTTGTTTCTGGCATAGTGTTGGATTCAAGTGCAGCACAAAGTCAGAGACTGTTATTCTCCTCAGGTCCAAGCTCATGAGGAGTGTTTGGTATCCATGGTATCCATATGCTTCTGAAGTGCTCTGGAACTTCTGCATGTCATGAACTAACCCTAGCTATCAAGCATTTTAAAAAGCTCTGTACAACTGTGGGGATGGTTCCTCTTCTACCCTTCCCATCTCCATTCTCAGTGAGAGGTTTGGAGCTCATTACACTTACAAAAGGAAGACTTGTAATGACAAGTCAATTTTGTGGACCTCTCATCATTAGAATAATTTGGATGCTGTAGTCTCCCCAGGACTATTCAGAGCAGTGAAGTAAAATATCACAAGGTGCAAAATGTGCTACCTAGGTTTGCAACATTTGTTCATCTGCATTGTCTACTTATATTATTGCATTATCCTATTGTCTACCAGAATAATCCCTGCTTTAAAAATATTTTTACTTGAGCTTCATGATGAATAAAATCAACCACTTTTGCATGTGGTTACCGGACACAGTATTTGGTCAAGTGGTGTTTTTGTGTTTCCAGTTAAGCAAATTATCTTTGCAGGGAGTGGCACCTATGTAGCCGTAGTTTTTGTGTTGTAAAGGATCCTATTTCTGAAAAGCGGCAATGTAAATGTATGTTCCAAGCTACCTTATTCAGAAAGTTGGGTTCCATACAAGAAGAGAGATAGTACACATGATCAAATGTTTTGACTTATGCACCACTGAACATCATTTTGTGTTAAGGTTTCAGTTTCATGATGTACCATCCATGCATGGCTTTGTCATTCTGTACTGATAAAACCAGTGTGTGTGGTTTATGCATCATGAAGTAGACATTCTCTGCAATCCCAAGCAAACTTGGCTCTCACACAAAAGATTTTTTGAAAAACAGTTTCTGAACTGAAGCTTAACTTCATGCAACTTTTTGCTCTGTCTTAAATTGCTTAAATTGTAGACTGCATGACAATACTGGGATTTTGTAATAGTAATTAGTATCTAATGGAGCAATCCTACACATGTCTATTCAGAAGTAAGTTAAAATATGTTCAGGGAGACTTAATTTCAGGTAAGGGTCTTGCAGCTTTAATTTTGCTAGAGTTGTTAACCATATCAGGCATGTCACCTAATCACTTGTTTGTCTAAGAACTAAGGAAAAGGAAGTCTTAAAGATTTGTTCTCAACTTACTTGCCACTATTCATAGTGAATGTTTTCTCATTTAAATGGTTAATGATTATGTTCCCTCTTAACATAGCTGAAGCTCTTTCTCTCTTAGAAAAAGCTCCTCTTTTTTGTGCACAATGCATTTGTTTGCATACAAATATGGGGTATTCACAGGAAGAAAGTCTCCCAAACTTTCATGCAAACCCCGTAAATGATAAAGGTAGAGTATTTCTGAATCCGATAGACCAATGTATGATCTGGGTTTATAAGGCATTCATTGTTTGTTTCTAATAGTTATAACCCATCTTCTAACAAGGGTTCCTGAAGTAGCTTAGCAATTCATTTGATATGCAGTAAACAGGAATGCAAAGATAAGCACTAAAAAATAAAAACAGCACTAAAGTTAGCGGCACAGCTTATAACTTAATGCCTGCCTAAACAACGACTTCCTTGCAGTTAGGCACCAGATCATGTGACATCGAGAGTGTGATCTCATTAGTAGGGTGCCAATAGTGAGAAGGCTCTCCACCCACCACCTTGAATTAAGGTGTGGAATGAAGATCTTAGCAGTTCAACAGGTGTAGATAGGAGCAGCTGATCCTTCCAGGTAGCCTAGTTCCAGACTGTTTAGGGCAGACTTCTTAGTCTTGAGTCCCTAAATGCTGTTTGACTACAACTCCCACCATCCCCAGTTAGTGTAGGCCAGGCATGTTCAAAGTCTATTTCTCACCCCTGTGGCAGTTTATTTCTTGGGGTAAAATCCTAAAAAAAGGTTAACAACTTTGGTTGGCCCTTTGATAGGCCCTGCCCTTCGCTTCATCAAATCTGGCCCTCTTTGAAAAAAGTTTGGACACCACTTATGTAGGCAATAGTCTGGGTGATGCAAGTTGTAGTCCAGTAATGTTTGGGAACCCAAGGTTGGGAAAGACTGGTTTAGGGCTTTCAAACCCTCTGAATTGTAGCTGGAAATAAACTGGAAGCTACTGAAACTCTTTAAATGCTGGCAAAAGTATGTTCCTTCCAGCCTTTGAGCAGTATTACAAACCATTTGAGGTTTCAGAACCTTCTCATCTAATTTAAAGAATATTCTAAGTCTGATCTCTGGTAAACAAATCTTAAATTTGGGAGAAACCATTGTTGCTAGTGGCGAGTTTGCGTTTGGATGAAGTTTTTGATTAATATTTCAAAGTTAAACAGCTGAAAGCCAAAATCCAATACATCCGTTAAGTGCATTGCCTGAAATATGTGGCTGTAAGCACACTAGCAGAACAATCCTTCTTCCTGGCTGAGAGGAGCAGGGCAGAATGAAGCAGCAGAGTCACTGCTGCACCCAAAGCTTGTGTCCTACTAGCCAAGAGGGAAAGTGTGAGGTGGTTTTCTTCCCTTTTTTTTTTTGCTGTGACAGTCTAGGCTGAGGTGGCTCAGACTGGGGCCTTGAAAATGGGCCAGGCTAGGATCCATTGCCATATCTGCTTCACCTCTGCCCTCAATCTGTCCTGCATGCCCTGTTTTGTGGACTTATGTTCATGACTGTCAATGGGAACTTCCTGAATGTGTTTTTGGTGGGCGCAGTTTGGCAGAACCAGGTCAAGGCATAACTCCACCCAGTCACATCTCCTTCCAGATTGGGGTTTAGGATTGCTCTCTACTTGTGCTGGATTGTGGCCAATGTGTTTCTAAACACTTCAGCACAAAGCAGAGCCTAAAGAGAGATTATGTAGTTATTAAACCAAATTACTATTTATTATTTATAGGCTGCTTAAAGCTATGTGTACATGTCTGCATTTACCTTTTCCCAGCGGTATTTTGTCCTCATCTGATACTACTATTGCAATAGCTACGTTGCTTCCTATCTGTGTTCTGTAACATGGTTGTTTAATTAATTCCAGTTTGCACAATGTCTTCTTACTCAGAGGAGTACCACTGTTTTCCTGGAGCAGGTAGGAAGCTGTCAGGGACTCGCACAATAGGTTATCTGTTTGCTACAAAACCATCCATGTAGTCTCTTAATACTGACTTAACTTGCAGTATTCAGAACTATTGCTGGATTTTCCAGTAGTGACTACATTAGCATTGCATTCAAATACTACTGAGGAAATGCAAACTTTATAGTGATTATTTCATCAGGAAAGGGTTAGTGGAGCCATCAATATTTCAAGTTGCTTACAAATGAGCCTGCAACTCCAGAAAATCGTGTAAAGTTAAAATAGAATGAGTTGGTACTCTGGCACCAGCCATGTGGGAATTCTGACAACTCCATTGTTGACTGCCTTCCTGGTCTTGCAGGATGAACTTTTCTTCTGGAGAGCCAGTGTGGTGTAGTGGTTAAGAGCGGTAGATTCATAATCTGGGGAACCGGGTTCGCGTCTCCGCTTCTCCACATGCAGCTGCTGGGTGACCTTGGGCTAGTCACACTTCTTTGAAGTCTCTCAGCCTCATTCACCTCACAGAGTGTTTGTTGTGGGGGAGGAAGGGAAAGGAGAATGTTAGCCGCTTTGAGACTCCTTCGGGTAGTGATAAAGCAGGATATGAAATCCAAACTACTCCTCCTCCTCCTCCTCCTCTTCTTCTTCTTCTTCTTCTTCTTCTTCTTCTTCATAACTCCACTACTTCAGCTCTGCATTCTCATGTGGAAAAGTTACATGTCACTTCCTGTAGTGGGACAAGCCCACTGTCCATATATGCCCAGGACAACCAACTATGGCACACCCCAGAGCTTAAAAGAGGGAAATGAACAAACTTTCTTTCAGTTTATCCAAAGTTTCTCTGCTTGAACTCCTGGAGTTTTATTGGGAGAAGCCATAATTTAAACTGTTAGGTTGACCAAATTGCTACTTACGTTTTTGCAACAAGTAAGCAGAGCTCAAGTGGTACCAGATGGAATTTATCATTAACTATCCTTGCAAATAGCAGGGGGTAAGTTTAAAATCAGAACAATTTTCTGTGTTAGCAATAGAAGACTCAAGGCTTTGAGTTGTACAGCCTAGCTGTAAGGGAGTACCTGAAATGTCCCCCAAAGGCTTTTGCAAAGGACTCTGTATGGTGGTGCATATGGAAGACCTGGTTGCCGTGTCTTTCCCTAGAGACCTCTGCAAAACATCATACAGTGGACTCACTCTCTTTGCAATATGGACATCTCAATCGGCACCCTCCAGGTTGCAACCCTGGCACCTCTGATGCCAGGAGAGTAAGATTCCAACCAAGTCCTGCTGGCAGCCTGCAGTGAATTCTTCCAGTGTTGATTCCTAAATCTGGCCATGATTCTACCTTAGCAGAACTTGCAGCAAGCCTAAATTGCTTTGTAATATTGTATCATCTTAAACTCTTTTAAAATTCATATTTTTAAGACTAAAACTTTCTTATGTATATAATGTGTAATACATACCATAAGCGACTTCAGATAAATTCCCTCCTGTATTGCAAGTGTGTGTGAGAGGTTAATAGGACTGTGTGGACTAGCCCCAAACCCAACATACCCATTGGGTGACAAGGGGCTTTTTGCATGTATTGATGTATGCATGTAGGGTTCTTCAATGAGAAAGCAGATCCTGCTTGGCCTAGGTCGTGGGTTTTACTCTGAAAATTTCCCATCTTCAAGAGGAAGATTAATCCTCTCAAAGTTTGTGTGTGTGTGTGTGTTTTGTTCTGATGCTGAGTGAAGGGAGAATGATGAATTGACTCTCTTGCTGTAGATGGTGGAAAAAAAGTTTTAACTCAATTGGGAACCTGGTGTGTGTTCTGCTGTTCCAAATAGCCATCCTCCTCCTCCTCCTCCTCCTCCTCCTCCTCCTCCTCCTCCTCCTCCTCCTCCTTCTTCTTCTTCTTCTTCTTCTTCTTCTTCTTCTTCTTCTTCTTCTGTGAACTGGATTGATGACTCCAGACCTGTAAACTGATTGTGCGAGAGCTTTTGCAAGCTGAGCTTTGATTCTAGTTTTAGTGGAGCCCCACCCCAGGGATCAGGCAGTGTCAGTCTGTCTGACAGAACAGTCATGCCAGTTTCTTGGTTTTGCAGTTGAAGGTTGTTATCTTAAGCCCACTTGGTCCTGAACTGGCCATTTGAAGACAGATAACTTCGCTGGAGGGTAGGGCACACTACAATGCGCATTACTGAGAAATCTTATCCCGTTAATATTTGTCTGAGAACAGACAGCATTGTTCTCTTGGCTTGTGTTTGCTAAGGCTTGATGCCCATGTGGGCAAACAGAAGCATGCAAAGAACTTGAATGCTTTTAGTATGTATTGATCTGCTTTGAATCCCCGATACACCACATTGTGTCTTGCTTCGGAAAGCTTATTGTCCTCCCACTCTCATCTAGCTTTAGCATTCAAGGTGAATGTGCTAGAAAGAGTTGGGAGGAGAAATATTAAGGAGAGTGGAACAATATCTTTATTGTCTTTTTTTTAAATCCCTCGAAACAATTTGTGAAATGCTTTCTCTTTTACTTTTGCATACATTTTAGTAAAGGAGAGCTTCCATCAATCATACATACTTTAGCACAGTGCCACCCTGGGTTTTATTTTCGTATCCTGAATTTTGGATTTGGTTGAGTCATTTATGTGGCAGATTATTGTGCCCTCATAGGTCTGTTAATCCACTCACCACTTGTGGCAAATGGGTTTTGCTCTTGGTTTTGGCTGCAACAGGGTGTGTTCCTCCACATAAGAATATGATGTGGGGGGAAGGGGATGTTTGTTCAGTTTAGACAGCTGTAATGCACCTTACTTCTTCACCCTGTCATTATTTTATTTTATTTATTTCCAAGCTAATGTTTAACGAGGCTGCACCTAGTTGTTTTATAATAAGTAGCCTTAGGAATTCATTATGTAAAAGCTTTTGGCAGTGGTTTTATAGATGAGCCCATCTGTTTGCAGGTGGAGGCGAAGTCTGGCTTTCTGTCCAGACTGGTGAGGAGCCATTGTTGCTGGAACTAGAATGACAGTGGTGACAGCCAAGGGCTGCTCTCTTTACTTTTGAGAACTTACTGCATTGAAAACCTGCTAAAACATGGCAGAAGCTTTACTTCTCCTCCCTTTGGGCTTCCACAAACTTTTACTTTGTGGCAATACTGACTGTGTGTGCTTAAATCACATCTCTATGGTATATTTAAGCAGTGGAGAAATTTCATGCTCTGTCCTAACATTTAACCAAGTATTTCACAACTTGACACATGGAGCTGTAGGCAGTCAACCAATGGTGTGGTATGTGGCCTCACTGCTCTATGACCACCCCATCTCCTGGTTTTGTTCTGTCCCAGATATAATAAAAGGAATTTTATTGGGTCTCTGATATGCTTCCTTATACGGCTGATGGTACACCTTCACACATGACATTTTACCTGCATGGAAAAATGTGTGTGAGCTGTCATGGGTGATGTACAGCACACTTGACATTTTCCTGCAAATACACAGCTCAGGCAGCTGATGCGTGCAAGGGAGCCAGCTTGGAGGGAGGGCAAGACATGCACAAACAAGAGAAGGAATTCTTATTTCTTTGGTGCATGGTGTTCTCTTCTCACCTTTTTTTGAAGGAGGTTGGGAGGGGAGGGAGATCACAGTAGGTTCTGCTAAGACTTCAAGGAAGAAAGATGATTTAAATCATGCTGTCCCAGGGAAGAAGGTTGAGATTAAGACTGGGATCCACCAGGGAAGGAAAAAAGGATGTTAAAACTGGACTTTGCTAAGGAAAGCAAAATCTTCCCAGCTCATCCTAACTCTTCCCACCTGACTTGTCTTCATGGAAACTGGTTGGGAAATGAGATTTGAGACTGGACTGCGTGGGTGGCCTTCCTGTCGTTCTTCCTGGATGATTTCAGAAACCTGGGTGCCAGATGCCAGTAATAAATTTAAAGAGGGCAGTAGCAACTCAGTTTTTGCAACCTTGTGGAAGGCATGTCTGTGTGTATGCTGCAAGGGTGTTTTCTAGCCAGGCTGGCTATAGACCTTCCTCCCACCAGCTGCAGCTTATGATACATTGCACAGCATGCAGCAGAGCAGACTGCCAAAGGCAGTTATTCATATCCATCTAACTGGAAAACCCACACACAAAACAAGTAGAGCAAGTATTCCCATGTCAAATTTGGAAGATTGATCAAAATGTAGCCTAACAATTCTTTACCTAGTTGTCTCACAGGGTCAACTTGCATGAGCTGCTTGACACATAGGAAAGTGTAGGATGAGACGTTGTATTCTGGGGCTATGTAGCAAAAGTGATCATTGTCTGAGTAATTGAAGAACAACACTAGTTCCATAAGGCAGAGGAAACAAATTTTGGGTTTTTGTTTTTGTTTAAAGGTTGCTTGTATTTTTTTTCCATTTTGGCAACAATGAAGAGACTTTCCCTCCATTTTGTATGAAATATTTTGCATAAATGGGGATGATTCATCCAACAGTAGACAAATATGTCCCTCCATCATAGTGGTCTTGACAGCATCCTAGCCTATAAACATTTTTATTGTGTCTACCTGGCTTCAAGAGACTTTATGTTCCTATCTTTATCTTAAACTTGCCATTAATTAATCAATCATCCTGGCCCAGGATTCCTGGGTTCATGTTATTTATGTAATTTTACCCCCCCCCCCCATTTGAATGTGGAAAAATCTGTTCTTTAGTTGTGCGCTGGAAAATCATGACTTTATTTTATAAGCTCAGTAGTAGTATTTGAGCAGTCTAGTTTGGCTTTCCAGGTTTGGGGGCATATGTTTCCGGTAGTGCAAAGAAGGTGGAAACTATGTCTATGAAAGTATTTTTCCATACTCTTGAAAGGAAATGTAAGGCTGCAATCCAATGCACATTAACCTAGGAGTAATACCTATTAAACTCAGTGGGACGTTTGAGTGCACATGCATAGGATTATGTTATACATTTATTTAAAAGAGTTTGAAGAGAATCCTTTAGGTCAAGATTGAGGAACCTGTGTCCCTACAGATACAGTTTGACTCCAAACTCCAACCAGGCCCAGACAGTAGGACCAATGGTCAGCAATGATGGGAGATATGGTCAATTAAAATCTAGAGGCCCACTGGTCCCCATCCTTCCTCTGTAGTCCAGCCTGTCTTTACTACCGAGCAATGTTATGACTCTTTTTCTCAGAAAACACCACTAAATGCTTTTTCAGAAGAGAAACCCTGTGTTTCTTCAGGAAAGAGTGGCATTAGAAATATTTTTATCCTTTACCTCTTCCTTTTTAAAAAGGAAAACCAGCAGGTACCTAGTGTCTCACTAGAGACACCTTGAAAGCTAGTTTTTATTTTATTTTAATGTACTTATATAAAATTTCTGTCCTGTCCTACCTCAAGGGCTTATCTTCACAACAGCTCTATGAGGTAAGTTAGACTGAGAGATAGAGAGCTACTGTTCCAGTTAGTCCCTGAGTTTCCTGATTGAGAAGACTTGGGATCTGGGTCTTGTTCATAAGTCCAGGACCATAATCATTAAATCACACTGGTTTGGTATTCAGGTTGGCTAATGTAATATACCCTGAAGCAATTTCTGCGTTTGTGAGACATTTGTGGGTACACTTCTCATGCTACATTTTGCAGGTTTGAGTTTGGTTTTGGAATTATTCTGGTGGATGTATGTTTAAACATGAAAATATTTTATTAATGTATCACCTGTGTTAATGATTTGCCTCATCCAGGCTGCCTTTTTGCAGTAACCTGGGATCCAGCTCACACAGGTTTTCATTTGAACTTTCCCCCAAAATGCCCTGTGGATGCAGACCAATTTTACTGGAAGCGTTTTAGAGTTGCGGCACCTAGGAAAAATTATATAGCATAAAGGAGTGACAGGGTGTTTTACTCAGAACGAGGGAAAGGATATATTTCTTTAATGCCACCAAATATTTAAATAGATGGATGACATGCAGCTGTTTGTCAATAAGTTCCTTTGAGAACCGTCTGCTGAAAAGACAGGACATTTCTGTGTCAACAGAGCTGAAGTTGTTTCTGCAAGTGTTGTTGATGATTGAAAATGAAGAATTGTAAGCCCAATTCATCTTAGCGAACACAGGGTGTGAGTAATGCCGACTGGGGCCAGACATTGACATACGGGCCGTCATCAAACTAATTGTTGTTTGAATTACCTGTTATGATCCGATGACAAATCTCCTTCACTCCTGCCACTGGAGCAGAAAATGTAGCTTGAATTGTCGTGATGTTAGCAAGTGTAAACTGTACTTCAACAAGATGGATAAACCCAATTATGGGGCAGACCTGTAGAGAGAAAATCCATTTAAATCTCGTAATGTTAAGCAGAGCTGTGTTTAATTCATTTGGGCCAATTTGGGAATGATGTATGAGTCTTGGTGAACATTAGTCAAAGGAGGAAACAACATAGGAAAGAGATGCTCTATAAGCTTCAACAGAGTGGCAGGCGAGTGCTGTGCCGTTTCAGTGCCTAATACTAATGACTCTGGAAAGCTGAAATGACAAAAAGATGTACTAACAGCTATTCTGAGAGCACTACTGTGTAAATGAACCAACTGGAGAAACATGGAGGAGAACTGGTTTGTGGTTATTGGTATGATGTGGGTTCTTATTTTTGCTTGAAACCATTGATTTTCAAATGAAGAAGGAAATATTAATTTATTGTTACAATCTATGCTTACCATAATGCAGTAGATTGAAAAATGTCAGCCTTTTTTAAAAAAAGAAGAGCTAGACATGTCGAGAGATCTATCAGTTGGAGAAGACAAACAGAATTCTGAAACAATTCACCATTGTGTTGAATTCTCATTTTTAGGTAACGTGAACATTATTCCTTTCATCACCATAATAAGCACTAAGTTGATGGACTTAAAGATTGCATCCTGATTCTTCCCATTAGTAGTGGGGTGGGTGGGTTGGTTGTAAGCTGTGTTTCACAATAGCAGTCCTGCAGGCTCAGTGTTTGCCAAGCACTGAAAGCAAGATGGTTCTCTGTCCTGTAGTGTAAAGGATGTACTCTAGGCTAGTAAGCATTTTTTGTGTGATGTGCTTATCTTAGTCTGACCTCACTGTCTAGTTTCTTGAGTGAAGGTCCCCCAAAACTCTCAGGGACTGTATTTATTTGTCTCAGTTAGCTTTGTTAGCCAGTTGAAAGATACGTTGAGTTTTATAAGCACAAAAATCAACTGTAAACAGTTAAACTGTGTTGTTACAGTAGTATTAATGTCCTTTACAGCATGTTTCCCTTAGTACTGTCTCACTTTCCCCCAAAGCATTTGTCACCTTCAGTTTTAGGTAGCATGCCTAGCATTTCATAGGGTTTTTGTATATGATTCTTTACCAGGCCCAAACTGAAGCAGTTTTTGCAAATCTTTCAAAGATTTCCTAAACTAAGCCCACACGATTTATTATGCAACATTCTCCTTTGTTTCTAAAGAAGCCAAGCTTTTCTTGTTTCTTTATTTCCCTTTGTTTGTCATAGTAAGTTTCTTTTAATATGAATAATCTAGTATGGTTTCATTTGCATTTGTGATTGAGGTCTTCTTCACACTTTGTGAATTACTCCTGAGGTCTCCACTCAGGGTTTGCCATTCAGTCTTAACCTGCAGTGTGAGCGGAGGGCAATTGACACCGAAGCCTTCTGATTTTGAATGATGTTATCAGACATGGAGTGCCATTGTTTTTATTTCCATGTTGATGTTGTACTTATAAAGGATTGTTGACACTTATCAGTTGTGGCTGAACAATATTTCAATCATTGTGCAATTTACATGTCAAGGCCCCTTTTACCCGGCAAGAAATATATTTTTAAAATTAATTGTAACATAACACAGCAGCAATAGCCTGCTATGAGGCTAAGTCAACCTATCAATTGATTCTTCTGCTATAGAGCACCACCTTTCAGAAGCTTAATCTTTTGCCATTTGAACTCTGAAAAGCTGATACTTTTTTTTTAAAAAAAGCAGCAACTTGGAACTAAAAGTATTGTGCAAAACACTTCTGGGTTTATTTAGCATCACAGACAACAAATCTATTCTCCATTCAAGTATAGACTTGTAATGAATCCCCATGTTCCCTTATATAATATTTTTGTATCAAGGGTTGTGCGTACATAACAATTGCACCGCAGAAGCACAGAGCTCGGGGCTGACTGAACATACGCTTCAGCCTGCAAATCATGTTGTGTTGTTATCCCAGGCATTTTTACTCAGAATTGAGTCACGCTGATGAGTTGCTGTCTAGTGAGGGCACTCGGGATTACAGTTGTAGCATCTAAAACATTTTTCCCCGTGTCCATTTGCTCCAGGTCTTAGCAACCTTCTTTTGAGTGCTGATGCAGCAGTACCCACAAGCTAACGTAGCACAATCATTAGATTTTGGTTGCATCTATAAGCATTGGATAAAAGTTGTGAGTTTTTCCTCTTACAGCGGTTGGAAACCTGCTGCCTAGTCAACCATAGACACTCTGATGTTTGGCAACGTAAATTGCCACTATTTCTGTCTCCAGACCACCATTCCTCTGACTTCTCAGTGGGACTTTTAGCTAACTGTTTACCTTCATACTCCAATTACTCTGGTTTCCAAACATGTATAAATCTACAGCTTTAGGGAATAACCAAAGTCAGAATTGGTGATGGAAACTTGGGTTGCTCAAAATATTGATTTAAAACAAGGATTTGAACTGGTTTATCTTTTAAAGGATTCTAGAAATGTGTTGTTTAGATTCTCTTAAAAATGCCCTCCTAAAAGTAAATGGCACTTTAGCCCAGAACCCATTTTGAAGGTTTACTAACCCTCAGTCTGTTGATAATACAGTCTATTTATGTTGTCGTTTTTCCTCAAGAGCTACACACAGAATTATTATTTAAGAATCTGCAAGTGAGTCAAATTAGTGGTATTGCTTTTCAGCAAACCACATGCAAAATGTATATGGTTTTGATTTCTGCTTTAGTGGTTCACTTATCATTCTCATTTACAGAGTGGCTTTTTATCTCTGTGTTTTCAAAGCTAGTTTTCACTGAAGTTCATCACTCGTGGTTTTTACTTGCAACACACCTACAGAGTATATCTAAGACTATGTTTTAATATGTCTTACATACATATTTTAGATTAGCAGTAACATTATAATTTTCTTATTCTCCTTCATGGGCCCTCCTAGTTAGGTTGGACTCCAACTCGCAGCCACAATGGCCAAAAGTCAGGGATTATGGGAGTTGTAGTTCAGTAACACCTGGACAGCCAAGGTTCACGATCCCAATTTGATTTGTTCATTTAGGTCTTCCTCAACAGCATGTGAAAGCTGTTGCAAGTGAAGCTGTTGTGCAGAAATGACTACCTCAATCTATTATGACAACATTTGCAATAATAGGCATAGTTACAAAACACTTTAAAATTATGAATTGTTTGGACCCGTCCACACATCTAGGGAAAATTGTTTCTTTCTGATGTTGCATGTGGCATGATTTTGCACCCCTTTGGTTTCAGTGACAAAATTTTTAATTGGTATGAATTGAGGCTTTAGTCTCAGTGTCAACAGATGTAATATATCCAGCAATACCAGCTAGCCCTTACAACAAGGTGAAAAACTGAAAATCCTCCTATTGCCCTGCCTAAAGTGTTAAATTATGTTAATAGGTACCATAGCATTTAGGAGTTCATCTTGCATTGATGTGGCTTGGTGTGTGCATCACATTAAACCAGGCATGGCCAAACTTGGCCTTCCAGATGTTTTGGGACTACAACTCCCATCACCCCTAGCTAACAGGACCAGTGGTCAGGGATGATGGGAATTGTAGTCCCAAAACATCTGGAGATTAAACTATAGTGCTTTTTATTATCAAGAACTATTGTTTAATGCGAACACACAGTGTGCTGGTGTACCTGCCGAAAAGTTCTTGCTCTGTCTGTTCTTGGTACTGCTGCTCTGATGGAAAACATAGCGTGTTGTGATGTCCAAGCCTGGCCTCATGGTTGGTACCTGGATTATAGTGATCATGATTTGCTTGGGGGAAGTTTCTCTGACCACCACTTGAGTGTAAAGGCTGGAGCCTGAGTCAATGATGTAGATGGAGCTGGAACATGCATGAGACCCATAGAGAGCTAATAGCAATGTAAAGAACAAAATGAGACCGAAGAATTTATATAGTGTTTGTCTCTACCTGGTCTTCTCTTGGGTCATTGCTTGCAGCTGGGTGTTCTGCTTCCTCCCAAGTAGACCCTTCAGAGCAGATGCTTCCTCCCAAATTAGATCCCTGCTGGTAGAACTGGCTGGCAGCTAAAGGGGCATCCCTTCTGCGACTATGGCGTTTCTGCCTAGTCTGCTGCCACCTTTACTCACACAACTCAAGGGATAATGGAGAAGAATAAGGAATCAAGACAGTGCTTGGGATGGGGGTCATTGGGTGACTCAGGCAAGGCATTGTTGAAATGAGTCTCTTCAGACTGCTTTTAAGACTGGAATGTTGCTCTACATGGGCCTCCAGCCACTTCTCCCAAAGAGGGCTCTTGCATCTAAATAAAAATGCTTAGGATTGCTTTGCACACGTATTTTAGAAATGTAGAATTCATAGTTCCATGCCCATTATCTTTCCCCCCCCATCCTGCTATTTAAGTCAACCCTTTTCCTCTTTGCCTCCCTAGGGAGAATGTCATGCTAGAAAGGCATTATTTCAACTATGTCTCTTTAATTTCTTCAGATCCCAGCACCATTGTTGTTTTAATTAAACCTAAAGCTATAAAAGTGCTGATGAGCTTTGCTAGACACTAATCATGTTTACTCTTTGCTGTTTAGTCGCCATATGCAACAGTAAAAATCATCCTCTTAAATCATCTCTACTTGTGTACTTTTGCTCTTAATCGCGAGCCCTCTCTCTCTCTCTAAAACATTTGCCCTTCATGCATTTTATAGTGTTATTCAGCTTTTTGGTTCTTTTAAAAGTTTTAGATAATTTATTTTTCCATGAAATGAAAGCAGAAGCTAATCTAATTCTCCCTCCCCCTTCAGATAATGGTCAGCTTATGCTTTTGGTATTGGCTGGTGTGTTCCATGTGGCCAATATTTGGTTAACAAGAGCTGGGAGGGAAAAGGGCATAACATATGACCTAATTTATCTTCCTGGGGTGCTGGGACAAAAGGTTCCAGAGGGGAAGGATCTTGGAATTCTCCATCTCATTGATAGGCATGAAATTAGTGGCAGTCAGATGAGGAATCTGTTGCCAGTTGCGCTATTTTGTTCCATGTCAGCTTCCTTTATGTACAAGAAATTCCTGTCACGGAAGACTTTATTTCCATTTTACAGCCTTCAGCCTACTTGTTAGAATGTTAGACTTTGGCCTTTCAGGGCTAGAAGGTTTCCTTCATTAACTGCAGGAGCATGTTTTTATAGGCTCAATAAACATCTGAAAATTATCTGTCCCAATTAATAAGTATGTGATACCCATCCCACTTGTCTGGTTTGCTTATAGAAGTTGATTAAAATAATACTGCCATGCCATTATTGCCGAGAAATCTTGTGCTCTTTTTATATACAACCAAGTTATGAGTTTTCAAAGCCATCTGTATGAAAAGATACGCAAAACACTTTGCGCTGTTATCGCTTCATCTGCTTGTCTTTCGTTTCCACATTCTGCACACTTATTGCAAGTCCTTCGGACTGCTCCATTTTAACAAATAAATAAAGGAAATCCCACCCACCCACCCCCGATGATTGAATTTCACATTTGGGCCTAGGCCAGTTTCCGAGCTTTGGTTTAGAATGTTAAAGTATTTTATGACTATTGAGTAGTTAGAAATTCTACACTTCTCCCGTGTGGAAGGCCACAGTTCTTTGCCCTCCTGAAAGAAGAAACTGAATGTGTTAGTGCCAGTGGGTGCCTTGAAAAGTGCAATTCAGGCTCCTGTGTCAGTTCTCAGCGGCAGTGGATTGCACCTAAGTGTGCCTGGAGGAGCAGACTAAGCAATGAGGAAGGTTTGCAGCTCAGTTGCAGAGCATCTGCTTTGCATGCAGAAGGTCCCTACATGTAGGGCTGGGGAAGAACCCTGTCTTGAAACCTTGGAGAGCTTCTGCCAGTCAGTTCAGACAATGCTGACTTAGATGAAGGGAAGCTTGCCTGTTTAGGGAGGTTTTTTAAGGTTTAATGTTTTATTATGTTTTTATATATGTTGGAAGCTGCCCAAAGTGGATGGGGCAACCCAGTCAGATGAACGGGATACACGTGTATTATTATTATTATTATTATTATTATTATTATTATTTTATTTATTAACTTCCTATGTTCCTATACAAAATAACATTACAGTGGTACCTCAGGTTAAGTACTTAATTTGTTCAGGAGGTCCGTACTTAACCTGAAACTGTTCTTAACCTGAAGACCACTTTAGCTAATGGGGCCTCCTGCTGCTGCCGTGCCGCCGGAGCACAATTTCTGTTCTCACCCTGAAGCAAAGTTCTTAACCTGAAGCACTATTTTTGGGTTAGCGGAGTCTGTAACCTGAAGCGTATGTAACCTGAGGTACCACTGGATTAGGAACCCTAAATAAATACTAGGACTACTAGGCCTTCTAAGAACTTACTGTGGCCCTTAGGAACTCTACTCAAGACTCCTCAGACGGTTCTTGTATAACAGAAGAAACATTGTGATTTCCATTCTAAGACAAATAATTCAGCCTCTTGTAATCTACTCACAGTCATCATTGTCTGCATACTGGCAAATGTGGAAGCTTTCCTGTTTATGGTGGACTGCGGTAGTGGGTCAAAGCATAGAGCAGGGGTCAGCAACCTTTTTCAGCCGTGGGCTGGTCCACCGTCCCTCAGACCATGTGGTGGGCCGGACTATATTTTGAAAAAATATATGAACAAATTCCTATGCCCCACAAATAACCCAGAGATGCATTTTAAATAAAAGCACACATTCTACACATGTAGAAACACCAGGCAGGCCCCACAAATAACCCAGAGATGCATTTTAAATAAAAGGACACATTCTACTCATGTAAAAATACCCTGATTCCTGGACCGTCCATGGGCCGGATTGAGAAGGCGATTGGGCCACATGCGGCCCCCGGGCCTTAGGTTGCCTACCCCTGGCATACAGCTTGTAGGTGTAACAGGCATTTTGGAATGTGAGGCAAAACCAGATAGGCAGGTGTTTGCGGAAAACCCAAATTGTGCTACTGTTCCGATTCAGCTTTAAACAGTGGGTTTATGTGGGGGAAGCCCTAAGGAGGGGGGGGGGGGGAGAAGCACTTGGACATGGTACTTTAAAATGCAGACTTGTGCCTAGAAAGCACAGGGCCAAAGGTAATATGTATGAGCCCTGAGTTTCTTGCCTATTTAGAAACATCTTCATACTCATGGGGGCTGAACTTTGTTTCGTTTAAAGTGAGAGTGAGGGGTGGGGAAGCTGTGGCCCGTCAGATGTTGTTGGACAGACTTGTATCCTGTGCTGTGTCAGTGGAAGTTCCTCTCCACCCCAGCCCCTCAAAGAAAGCCACAACCCTGCTCTGGAGAGCCAGTTTTCTTTTACCTTTCAAGGTTGTGATTGTTTTGAGGTAGCCCATATCTTGTTTGAATCTGCAATCTCTTCCCCTCCTTTTTATTCACAACTTGAGGAAGTGTAAATTAAAACATGGCACAATTCTTTAAGAAGCTCTTGTTTGTCTTTCCTTGTGTTACAGAGGCCTACTGTTAAAAGAACCCAGTTGTAACTTGAGAAACTGAAAAGCATTCTTAATCAATGGACTCTTAACTCTGAAGACTTGAGTAACATGTATTTATTGTTTAGTTGGATAAATAATTGATTAGGTTGGGATGACAGCTTTTGTCTATTATTTATTACATTTTTTTTTACCCCACTTCCCAGCTGCACAAGGACCACAGGCCGCTTACAACAGGCTAAAGTAGTGTACATACCTGTAATAAATATGGTAACATTAAATCAAAGCACAGGATAAAACAATAGTGTGAAAGGCAGGAAAGAGACCCATCTGCTAAAATAAATTAGGGTATTAGATCCTTCCTAAAACGTTCTTATTCTGTCTCCTAACTGCAGGGAGTCAGTTGTGTATCTCTTGAGATGGTCTTCCATGCTTTACACAACAGAAGTACAGAGATATAGTTAGCAGGGAGTATCTTGCTAAGAGGTGGAATGTATGGGAGGAATATTTTGCGGGAGCTTGCTACCATTATTTTAACTCTGGCCCCGTAATGTATTGGTAGCCAATGAAGTTGTTTGAGGGGAGGAGTTATATGTCCTCTGTGTTTAATACCAGTCAGCCACCTTGACACAGCATTCTGGACGAGTTTAGCTCCACATTGATTGGATTGCAGTGCTTCGTTTTATCAAAACAAGCTCTATATTAACAATGGTTTTTAGATCCAGATTTCCCAGTTGCTGTGCCTGCACAGCCATTGTACCAACCAAAACTTGGCGCAAGTACCTTCTCAGCTGTAGCTGCTTTCAGCAAAGCAGAACCCAGGAGTGGCCCAATCTTGATCCTTCAGGATGATTTTAATCCCATTATCTAGAACGGGATGACAATATGGCCACCCACTACCCATGACTAAATCATATTTCACTTGAGCTTCTGTTTATTGCATCCTGTCAGCCCATTATTGATTCCAAGAACCAGTTCAAGGAGCCTACTACTTCACTGGAATTCAAGGAAAAGAAGAGATATCTACTAGCAGTTGTTCTTAACGGTGCATTTTATGGAGGCCCCATAAAACCACTATATGCATCTAAACGGGACAGAGTAGAGGTAGGAAGCAGGTGGAGCCATCTTCAGCCTGGAGAATATGATTAGTAGGGGAAACTGACACCACCTTTGTCCCTATTATTCATCTTTTATGAGCCCTTTTATGGGCCTTTCAAGCTCTGTTTGTCCATGGAGCTTTTTGGGCAGTGTGGAAATGTTGCAAATAAATGCCAACTGTTGCTAAATATGAAGGGTGAAATAAGGATTTTGTCTGACAAATATGTCAAAGATAGACTATGCTCTACTTCCTAGCAACTGAATTTGATTTTACTAGCTATGGCCGTGCAGTGACTGGTTTGACTGCTACAATGATAGAGCTGGGCAGTAAGAATGACCAATCCCTTATTTACATAGGGCCCAGCTACCTATTCAGATCTACTTAATGTTGACAGGGGAGAAAAAAGTATCTCCTTACATGTATAAAAATAAAAAATATATGGCCTCAAATGGAAATGAAGCAAACTAACCCGCAGCATAGCTTGTTTAGATGTTGACATATTTTGTGTGTGAAGAAGGCAACTCAGTGACACATTTTTTTTCAGCGAACTGTAAATCAAGGTCATAGACACTCTTGGCTATCGAGTTGTAACTATTGAGACTGTTAAGTTCTTTTTCAATACTTCCCCCTCCCCTTTACATACATGGTTGTATAATTATTATTACAGCGCTCAGTTTCTGCTGGCTTTCTTCCAGTAACAACATCCCTGTCTTTTTTCATCACTGAGCAAAAGCAATCTGAAGGCTCCATAATTCCTTAAATTGGATTTTAATTCTGATCCCCTTACATTCTGTAAACAGAGTGTTTTATGAAACCTCATTGCTTTATGAATAACAAACCAATGATAGTTCTTTATTTAATTTTTTAAAAAAGTGCAAATATATGCTCATGAAAGATGCACTTGTTTTCTGAGTTGTGGGCCTGGTGACCAGTGCAACTGGGATAGAACACGCTTTCCCCTTCAGATGGTTGATCCGACAGATACAGTGGTACCTTGGGTTAAGTACTTAATTCGTTCCGGAGGTCCGTTCTTAACCTGAAACTGTTCTTAACCTGAAGCACCACTTTAGCTAATGGGGCCTCCTCCTGCTGCTTTACCGCCGGAGCACGATTTCTGTTCTCATCCTGAAGCAAAGTTCTTAACCTGAAGCACTATTTCTGGGTTAGTGGAGTCTGTAACCTGAAGCGTATGTAACCTGAAGTGTATGTAACCTGAGGTACCACTGTAATTCTATGACCACGGAAGAAGGAGCGCAATACATGTGTGTGGGAAAGGTTATGTGCAAATCAACCACTCAGTGCTCCACTCTGAAATCATGGGCTATGAGTTTTAAGCATGCTTGTACATTTGGTGGGTCTGAATGTATCATAGCCTGGAAATATAGTGCAGAGGAGGAAAGACCAATGAGAAGAGGATATTTTATCTCACCAGTGTACTAGTGCATTTGCTTTGTATCATCTGCTTCCTCCACACCAGCTCATAATGTTTTTTTTAAAAAAATAAACAGAAACAAACAATTTCCCTTTAATACTTAGTGCTCTGCAAACAAGGCAATGGGCCTTTGATGTTATGTTTATCTCTTGCTACAGGGGATAGAGGCTGAAGACTAGAGTGATTTCCTCTCTTGAGATTATAACCTAAGATTTAAACATAAATTAACCCTGAAAACGCACCGTTTGCACAACTGGACCTGTAACAGTCATTTGGGTGGAGCATAGTGGAGCATATTCAACTAAATAATGGGGCAAGTGGAATAATGCCTGCTTGTGTAACAGGACTTACCCCATCTCACTTTCCCTGCATGTGTCCTGTGTCATTCCCAAATTTGCTACAGAGAGTTGGAGAAACCACCCCTCACAAAAAACATATTTGGACAGCTCACAGAGGGGAAGGAGGACAACCAGTTGTGCAAGTGGAAGTCACTGAATACAACCTCTGCTTGCTTTTTTAAAAAGGTAATTGTAACACAATTAATTGTGGCATATAGGGATATCCTGTGTTGAGACTTAAAGGGTTATATATTTAGGATTGGAACAAAAATAAGAAAATTCTCAGTATGAATGTATTGGTGTGAGAGCTAATTTTCTGACATACATCCATACATGGTAAAAAAGAAAGAAAATAAGTAGGTGTAAGATTACAATACTAAATGAAAAGACTTTTTTCACATACTGAAGAAGAGTAACCAGATGGAAAGTAATGGTAGACCTACTTAGAAACATGAATACATGGGATGTCCTCACTGTGAAGAAATATACTCCCCAGCAGTAAAGTTTGTTATAGAGAGCAAAATGGTTAGGATTCCTGCATTGCAGGGCGTTAGACTAGATGACCCTTGTAGTCTTTTCCAACTCTACATTCTGTGATTCTATTGACCAATGAGAGATAATGTAAGCAGCAGAAAATCAAAAGAAGTCACTTTGTGTCTTAAGCCCTTTTATCTTGGCACTTAAAAATAAAGGGAGACACTGATTGTTTATGACCACTGAGTGCTAGTTTACTTTTATGGAAAATTCCCAGATACTCATATTTATTAGAATGCATTTGCCAGTTTTGCAGAATCATAGAGTAGAAGGGGGTTGTTTGTTATTTGGAGGACCAGGAGTGGGAGTGCAGCTGTAACCTATGCAGATAAACTTGTTGCTGGTAAATATCAAGAGGGCTGAAAGGAATGTGACAGAACCAGCTAGCATTTCTTGGGTGTACTCTGAGAAACGTAGTGGGTGAGACATATTTCATTGTGATTGCTGTCACCATCATGGAGTCCACGTGAAAGATGAAGAAACTTTGGTACAAATGATTGTTTTCTAGGAAGTATCTACTTCAGTTACGCAAATTTAAAGACCTTTTTGTACTTGCTTATAAATATTTAGCTATGCTTTTTAATTTGGATTTTCAGCCTATGCAGCCTTGATGTCTTAAGGCAGGTCTTGCCTCTTGGCTTTATCAAATTTTGATTTTAGTGTTGCAAAATATAAGTTAGAAAACTGAAGTGCACAATTTGAGTTAGAATCACCTCCGTAATGACTTGAACCCTAGGCATTACTTTCAAATCCAACATAATAATCACAGGTGTAAGGATATAATTAAAAAATGTTCGGATAGATGGAGGCTTTTTGCAATACTCCAAAGTATGAGAGTACCTAAGCCTGAGAATGCATGTTTTAAGTGTCCTTGTGTTGGTACGCTAGAACAATCCAAGGGCTGCATTCTGTTAGAGGGACCCTTCCAATGGCTGCTTGTCATTACTGGGTGTGGCCAGAGGCAAAGTGGGAGGAGCAATGGGTGTGGCTTTTACCTTTCTACAGTAGAGAATGTTCTAGCCATGCAACATAGACCTTCCCAGTCAGGCAAGCGAGATGTATCATCACACTTCAACAATATGTTCCAGCCAGACAAAAACACTCAAGGATAATGTTGGTGGGAAAAAGGCAGTGAGGGGTGTGGGCTGGGAGAACGCCAAGGGCCAGGAAAAGAAGCCTGGAGTTCCACATTTGGCTCCTGAGCCTGCGATTCCACACTCCTGATATAAAAGCTGCTCTTTTCTGAAGAATTTCATTTTGCCTACTTGCTTGTATGTAGAGCACCATCTTTGTGCTTTCGGTGGCACAAGAAGACATACCTGCAGCAATGTTAGGGGGGAGGACCACAGCTCAGCAAGAGAGCATCTGCTTTGAATGCAGAAGGTCCCTGGTTCAACCCCTGGTGTCCTCAGGAGGGTTGGGTGGGAGAAACCCCTGTCTGAAACCCCGGGGAGCTTCT